>NW_027017261.1:0-181246 GCF_036013445.1 Caloenas nicobarica | reverse complement strand
CCCGACAGAGCCCGACAGAGCCCGACAGAACCCGACAGAGCCCGACAGAGCCCGACAGGGCCCGACAGAGCCTGACAGGGCCCAGTAGAGCCCAGTAGAGCCCGACAGAGCCCGACAGAGCCCGACAGAGCCCGACAGAACCCGACAGAGCCCGACAGAGACCAGTTGAGCCCGACAGAGCCCGACAGAGCCCGACAGAGCCCGACAGGGCCCGACAGGGCCCGACAGGGCCCAGTAGAGCCCGACAGAGCCCGACAGAGCCCGACAGAGCCCAGTAGAGGCCGACAGAGCCCGACAGAACCCGACAGAGCCCGACAGGGCCCGACAGAGCCCGACAGAGCCCGACAGGGCCCGACAGGGCCCGACAGAGCCCGACAGAGCCCGACAGGGCCCGACAGAGCCCGACAGGGCCCGACAGAGCCCGACAGGGCCCGACAGAGCCTGACAGAGCCCGACAGGGCCCAGTAGAGCCCGACAGAGCCCGACAGAGCCCGACAGAGCCCAGTAGAGCCCGACAGAGCCCGAGAGAGCCCGACAGAGCCCGACAGAGCCCGACAGGGCCCGACAGAGCCCGACAGAGCCCGACAGGGCCCGACAGAGCCCGACAGAGCCCGACAGGGCCCGACAGGGCCCGACAGGGCCCAGTAGAGCCCGACAGAGCCCGACAGAGCCCGACAGAGCCCGACAGGGCGCGACAGGGCCCAGTAGAGCCCGACAGGGCCCGACAGGGCCCGACAGAGCCCGACAGAGCCCAGTAGAGCCCGACAGAGCCCGACAGAGCCCGACAGAGCCCGACAGAGCCCGACAGGGCCCGACAGGGCCCAGTAGAGCCCGACAGAGCCCGACAGAGCCCGACAGAGCCCGACAGGGCCCGACAGAGCCCGACAGAGTCCGACAGGGCCCAGTAGAGCCCGACAGAGCCCGACAGAGCCCGACAGGGCCCGACAGGGCCCGACAGAGCCCGACAGAGCCCGACAGGGCCCGACAGGGCCCGACAGTGCCCAGTAGAGCCCGACAGAGCCCGACAGAGCCCGACAGAGCCCGACAGGGCCCGACAGGGACCGACAGGGCCCAGTAGAGCCCGACAGAGCCCGACAGGGCCCGACAGAGCCCGACAGAGCCCGACAGGGCCCGACAGAGCCCGACAGGGCCCGACAGAGCCCGACAGAGCCCGACAGGGCACGACAGAGCCCGACAGAGCCCGACAGAACCCGACAGAACCCGACAGAGACCAGTTGAGCCCGACAGAGCCCGACAGAGCCCGACAGAGCCCGACAGGGCCCGACAGGGCCCGACAGGGCCCAGTAGAGCCCGACAGAGCCCGACAGAGCCCGACAGAGCCCAGTAGAGCCCGACAGAGCCCGACAGAGCCCGACAGAGCCCGACAGGGCCCGACAGAGCCCGACAGAGCCCGACAGGGCCCGACAGGGCCCGACAGAGCCCGACAGGGCCCGACAGAGCCCGACAGAGCCCGACAGAGCCCGACAGAGCCCGACAGAGCCTGACAGAGCCCGACAGGGCCCATTAGAGCCCGACAGAGCCCGACAGAGCCCGACAGAGCCCAGTAGAGCCCGACAGAGCCCGAGAGAGCCCGACAGAGCCCGACAGAGCCCGACAGGGCCCGACAGAGCCCGACAGAGCCCGACAGGGCCCGACAGAGCCCGACAGAGCCCGACAGAGCCCGACAGAGCCCGACAGGGCCCGACAGGGCCCGACAGGGCCCGACAGAGCCCAGTAGAGCCCGACAGAGCCCGACAGAGCCCGACAGAGCCCGACAGGGCGCGACAGGGCCCAGTAGAGCCCGACAGAGCCCGACAGAGCCCGACAGAGCCCGACAGGGCCCGACAGGGCCCGACAGAGCCCAGTAGAGCCCGACAGAGCCCGACAGAGCCCGACAGAGCCCGACAGGGCCCAGTAGAGCCCGACAGAGCCCGACAGAGCCCGACAGAGCCCGACAGGGCCCGACAGAGCCCGACAGAGCCCGACAGAGCCCGACAGGGCCCAGTAGAGCCCGACAGAGCCCGACAGAGCCCGACAGAACCCGTCAGAGCCCGACAGAGCCCGACAGAGCCCGACAGAGCCCGACAGAGCCCGACAGAGTCCGACAGGGCCCAGTAGAGCCCGACAGAGCCCGACAGAGCCCGACAGAGCCCGACAGGGCCCGACAGAGCCCGACAGAGCCCAGTAGAGCCCGACAGAGCCGAGAGGGCCCGACAGAGCCCGACAGAGCCCGACAGAGCCCGACAGAGCCCGACAGGGGCCGACAGAGCCCGACAGAGCCCGACAGGGCCCAGTAGAGCCCGACAGAGCCCGACAGAGCCCGACAGAACCCGACAGGGCCCAGTAGAGCCCGACAGAGCCCGACAGAGCCCGACAGAGCCCGACAGGGCCCGACAGAGCCCGACAGAGCCCGACAGCGCCCGACAGGGCCCAGTAGAGCCCGACAGAGCCCGACAGAGCCCGACAGAGCCCAGTAGAGCCCGACAGAGCCCGAAAGAGCCCGACAGAGCCCGACAGGGCCCGACAGAGCCCGACAGAGCCCGATCAGGGCCCAGTAGAGCCCGACAGAGCCCGACAGAGCCCGACAGAGCCCGACAGGGCCCGACAGAGTCCGACAGAGCCCGACAGGGCCCGACAGAGCCCGACAGGGCCCGACAGAGCCCGACAGAGCCCGACAGAGCCCGACAGGGCCCAGTAGAGCCCGACAGAGCCCGACAGAGCCCGACAGAGCCCAGTAGAGCCCGACAGAGCCCGACAGAGCCCGACAGAGCCCGACAGGGTCCGACAGGGCCCGACAGAGCCCGACAGAGCCCGACAGGGCCCGACAGAGCCCGACAGAGCCCGACAGAGCCCGACAGGGCCCGACAGAGCCCGACAGAGCCCGACAGAGCCCGACAGGGCCCAGTAGAGCCCGACAGAGCCCGACAGAGCCCGACAGAACCCGTCAGAGCCCGACAGAGCCCGACAGAGCCCGACAGAGCCCGACAGAGTCCGACAGGGCCCAGTAGAGCCCGACAGAGCCCGACAGAGCCCGACAGAGCCCGACAGGGCCCGACAGAGCCCGACAGAGCCCGACAGGGCCCGACAGGGCCCAGTAGAGCCCGACAGAGCCGAGAGGGCCCGACAGAGCCCGACAGAGCCCGACAGAGCCCGACAGAGCCCGACAGGGCCCGACAGAGCCCGACAGAGCCCGAAAGAGCCCGACAGAACCCGACAGGGCCCAGTAGAGCCCGACAGAGCCCGACAGAGCCCGACAGAGCCCGACAGGGCCCGACAGAGCCCGACAGAGCCCGACAGCGCCCGACAGGGCCCAGTAGAGCCCGACAGAGCCCGACAGATCCCGACAGAGCCCAGTAGAGCCCGACAGAGCCCGAAAGAGCCCGACAGAGCCCGACAGGGCCCGACAGAGCCCGACAGAGCCCGATCAGGGCCCAGTAGAGCCCGACAGAGCCCGACAGAGCCCGACAGAGCCCGACAGGGCCCGACAGAGTCCGACAGAGCCCGACAGGGCCCGACAGAGCCCGACAGGGCCCGACAGAGCCCGACAGAGCCCGACAGAGCCCGACAGGGCCCAGTAGAGCCCGACAGAGCCCGACAGAGCCCGACAGAGCCCAGTAGAGCCCGACAGAGCCCGACAGAGCCCGACAGAGCCCGACAGGGCCCGACAGGGCCCGACAGAGCCCGACAGAGCCCGACAGGGCCCGACAGAGCCCGACAGGGCCCAGTAGAGCCCGACAGAGCCCGACAGAGCCCGACAGAGCCCGACAGAGCCCAGTAGAGCCCGACAGAGCCCGACAGGGCCCGACAGAGCCCGACAGGGCCCAGTAGAGCCCGACAGAGCCCGACAGAGCCCAGTAGAGACCAGTAGAGCCCGACAGAGCCCGACAGAGCCCGACAGGGCCCGACAGAGCCCGACAGAGCCCGACAGAGCCCGACAGAGCCCGACAGGGCCCAGTAGAGCCCGAAAGAGCCCAACAGAGCCCAGTAGAGCCCAGTAGAGCCCGACAGGGCCCGATAGGGCCCGACAGAGCCCAGTAGAGCCCGACAGAGCCCGACAGAGCCCGACAGAACCCGACAGAGCCCGACAGGGCCCAGTAGAGCCCGACAGAGCCCGACAGAGCCCGACAGAGCCCGACAGAGCCCGACAGGGCCCAGTAGAGCCCGACAGAGCCCGACAGAGCCTGACAGAGCCCGACAGGGCCCGACAGGGCCCGACAGAGCCCGACAGGGCCCGACAGAGCCCGACAGAGCCCGACAGGGCCCAGTAGAGCCCGACAGAGCCCAACAGAGCCCGACAGAGCCCAGTAGAGCCCGACAGAGCCCGACAGAGCCCGACAGGGCCCGACAGAGCCCGACAGGGCCCGACAGGGCCCGACAGAGCCCGACAGAGCCCGACAGGGCCCAGTAGAGCCCGACAGAGCCCGACAGAGCCCGACAGAGCCCGACAGAGCCCAGTAGAGCCCTACAGAACGCGACAGAGCCCGACAGAGCCCGACAGAGCCCAGTAGAGCCCGACAGAGCCCGACAGGGCCCGACAGGGCCCGACAGAGCCCGACAGAGACCAGTTGAGCCCGACAGAGCCCAGTAGAGCCCGACAGAGCCCGACAGGGCCCGACAGGGCCCGACAGGGCCCAGTAGAGCCCGACAGAGCCCGACAGAGCCCGACAGAGCCCAGTAGAGCCCGACAGAGCCCGACAGAGCCCGACAGAGCCCGACAGGGCCCGACAGAGCCCGACAGAGCCCGACAGGGCCCGACAGGGCCCGTCAGAGCCCGACAGGGCCCGACAGAGCCCGACAGAGCCCGACAGAACCCGACAGGGCCCGACAGAGCCTGACAGAGCCCGACAGGGCCCAGTAGAGACCGACAGAGCCCGACAGAGCCCGACAGAGCCCGACAGAGCCCAGTAGAGCCTGACAGAGCCCGACAGAGCCCGACAGAGCCCGACAGAGCCCGACAGGGCCCGACAGAGCCCGACAGAGCCCGACAGGGCCCGACAGAGCCCGACAGAGCCCGACAGGGCCCGACAGGGCCCGACAGGGCCCGACAGAGCCCAGTAGAGCCCGACAGAGCCCGACAGAGCCCGACAGAGCCCGACAGGGCCCGACAGGGCCCAGTAGAGCCCGACAGAGCCCGTCAGAGCCCGAAAGAGCCCAGTAGAGCCCGACAGAGCCCGACAGGGCCCGACAGAGCCCGACAGGGCCCAGTAGAGCCCGACAGAGCCCGACAGAGCCCAGTAGAGCCCAGTAGAGCCCGACAGAGCCCGACAGAGCCCGACAGAGCCCGACAGGGCCCGACAGAGCCCGACAGAGCCCGACAGGGCCCGACAGGGCCCGACAGGGCCCAGTAGAGCCCGAAAGAGCCCGACAGAGCCCAGTAGAGCCCAGTAGAGCCCGACAGGGCCCGACAGGGCCCGACAGAGCCCAGTAGAGCCCGACAGAGCCCGACAGAGCCTGACAGAGCCCGACAGGGCCCGACAGGGCCCGACAGAGCCCGACAGAGCCCGACAGGGCCCAGTAGAGCCCGACAGAGCCCGACAGAGCCCGACAGAGCCCGACAGAGCCCGACAGGGCCCAGTAGAGCCCGACAGAGCCCGACAGATCCTGACAGAGCCCGACAGGGCCCGACAGGGCCCGACAGAGCCCGACAGAGCCCGACAGGGCCCAGTAGAGCCCGACAGAGCCCGACAGAGCCCGACAGGGCCCGACAGAGCCCGACAGAGCCCGACAGGGCCCAGTAGAGCCCGACAGAGCCCGACAGAGCCCGACAGAGCCCAAGAGAGCCCGACAGAGCCCAGTAGAGCCCGACAGAGCCCGACACAGCCCGACAGAACCCGACAGGGCCCGACAGAGCCCGAAAGAGCCCGACAGGGCCCGACAGGGCCCGACAGAGCCCGACAGAGCCCGACAGAGCCCGACAGGGCCCAGTAGAGCCCGACAGAGCCCGACAGAGCCCGACAGAGCCCAGTAGAGCCCGACAGAACCCGACAGAGCCCGACAGAGCCCGACAGAGCCCAGTAGAGCCCGACAGAGCCCGACAGGGCCCGACAGGGCCCGACAGGGCCCAGTAGAGCCCGACAGAGCCCGACAGAGCCCAGTAGAGCCCAGTAGAGCCCGACAGAGCCCGACAGAGCCCGACAGAGCCCGACAGGGCCCGACAGAGCCCGACAGGGCCCGACAGGGCCCGACAGTGCCCAGTAGAGCCCGACAGAGCCCGACAGAGCCCGACAGAGCCCGACAGGGCCCAACAGAGCCCGACAGAGCCCGACAGGGCCCGACAGGGCCCGACAGAGCCCTAGTAGAGCCCGACAGAGCCCGACAGAGCCCGACAGAGCCCGACAGGGCCCGACAGAGCCCGACAGAGCCCGACAGGGCCCAGTAGAGCCCGACAGAGCCCGACAGAGCCCGACAGAGCCCGACAGGGCCCGACAGGGCCCAGTAGAGCCCGACAGAGCCCGACAGAGCCCGACAGAGCCCAGTAGAGCCCGACAGAGCCCGACAGAGCCCGACAGAGCCCGACAGGGCCCGACAGGGCCCGACAGAGCCCGACAGAGCCCGACAGGGCCCGACAGAGCCCGACAGGGCCCAGTAGAGCCCGACAGAGCCCGACAGAGCCCGACAGAGCCCGACAGAGCCCAGTAGAGCCCGACAGAGCCCGACAGGGCCCGACAGAGCCCGACAGGGCCCAGTAGAGCCCGACAGAGCCCGACAGAGCCCAGTAGAGCCCAGTAGAGCCCGACAGAGCCCGACAGAGCCCGACAGGGCCCGACAGAGCCCGACAGAGCCCGACAGAGCCCGACAGAGCCCGACAGGGCCCGACAGGGCCCAGTAGAGCCCGAAAGAGCCCAACAGAGCCCAGTAGAGCCCAGTAGAGCCCGACAGGGCCCGATAGGGCCCGACAGAGCCCAGTAGAGCCCGACAGAGCCCGACAGAGCCTGACAGAGCCCGACAGGGCCCGACAGGGCCCGACAGAACCCGACAGAGCCCGACAGGGCCCAGTAGAGCCCGACAGAGCCCGACAGAGCCCGACAGAGCCCGACAGAGCCCGACAGGGCCCAGTAGAGCCCGACAGAGCCCGACAGAGCCTGACAGAGCCCGACAGGGCCCGACAGGGCCCGACAGAGCCCGACAGGGCCCGACAGAGCCCGACAGAGCCCGACAGGGCCCAGTAGAGCCCGACAGAGCCCAACAGAGCCCGACAGAGCCCAGTAGAGCCCGACAGAGCCCGACAGAGCCCGACAGGGCCCGACAGAGCCCGACAGGGCCCGACAGGGCCCGACAGAGCCCGACAGAGCCCGACAGGGCCCAGTAGAGCCCGACAGAGCCCGACAGAGCCCGACAGAGCCCGACAGAGCCCAGTAGAGCCCTACAGAACGCGACAGAGCCCGACAGAGCCCGACAGAGCCCAGTAGAGCCCGACAGAGCCCGACAGGGCCCGACAGGGCCCGACAGAGCCCGACAGAGACCAGTTGAGCCCGACAGAGCCCAGTAGAGCCCGACAGAGCCCGACAGAGCCCGACAGAGCCCGACAGGGCCCGACAGAGCCCGACAGAGCCCGACAGAGCCCGACAGGGCCCAGTAGAGCCCGACAGAGCCCGACAGAGCCCGACAGAACCCGTCAGAGCCCGACAGAGCCCGACAGAGCCCGACAGAGCCCGACAGAGCCCGACAGAGTCCGACAGGGCCCAGTAGAGCCCGACAGAGCCCGACAGAGCCCGACAGAGCCCGACAGGGCCCGACAGAGCCCGACAGAGCCCAGTAGAGCCCGACAGAGCCGAGAGGGCCCGACAGAGCCCGACAGAGCCCGACAGAGCCCGACAGAGCCCGACAGGGGCCGACAGAGCCCGACAGAGCCCGACAGGGCCCAGTAGAGCCCGACAGAGCCCGACAGAGCCCGACAGAACCCGACAGGGCCCAGTAGAGCCCGACAGAGCCCGACAGAGCCCGACAGAGCCCGACAGGGCCCGACAGAGCCCGACAGAGCCCGACAGCGCCCGACAGGGCCCAGTAGAGCCCGACAGAGCCCGACAGAGCCCGACAGAGCCCAGTAGAGCCCGACAGAGCCCGAAAGAGCCCGACAGAGCCCGACAGGGCCCGACAGAGCCCGACAGAGCCCGATCAGGGCCCAGTAGAGCCCGACAGAGCCCGACAGAGCCCGACAGAGCCCGACAGGGCCCGACAGAGTCCGACAGAGCCCGACAGGGCCCGACAGAGCCCGACAGGGCCCGACAGAGCCCGACAGAGCCCGACAGAGCCCGACAGGGCCCAGTAGAGCCCGACAGAGCCCGACAGAGCCCGACAGAGCCCAGTAGAGCCCGACAGAGCCCGACAGAGCCCGACAGAGCCCGACAGGGTCCGACAGGGCCCGACAGAGCCCGACAGAGCCCGACAGGGCCCGACAGAGCCCGACAGAGCCCGACAGAGCCCGACAGGGCCCGACAGAGCCCGACAGAGCCCGACAGAGCCCGACAGGGCCCAGTAGAGCCCGACAGAGCCCGACAGAGCCCGACAGAACCCGTCAGAGCCCGACAGAGCCCGACAGAGCCCGACAGAGCCCGACAGAGTCCGACAGGGCCCAGTAGAGCCCGACAGAGCCCGACAGAGCCCGACAGAGCCCGACAGGGCCCGACAGAGCCCGACAGAGCCCGACAGGGCCCGACAGGGCCCAGTAGAGCCCGACAGAGCCGAGAGGGCCCGACAGAGCCCGACAGAGCCCGACAGAGCCCGACAGAGCCCGACAGGGCCCGACAGAGCCCGACAGAGCCCGAAAGAGCCCGACAGAACCCGACAGGGCCCAGTAGAGCCCGACAGAGCCCGACAGAGCCCGACAGAGCCCGACAGGGCCCGACAGAGCCCGACAGAGCCCGACAGCGCCCGACAGGGCCCAGTAGAGCCCGACAGAGCCCGACAGAGCCCGACAGAGCCCAGTAGAGCCCGACAGAGCCCGAAAGAGCCCGACAGAGCCCGACAGGGCCCGACAGAGCCCGACAGAGCCCGATCAGGGCCCAGTAGAGCCCGACAGAGCCCGACAGAGCCCGACAGAGCCCGACAGGGCCCGACAGAGTCCGACAGAGCCCGACAGGGCCCGACAGAGCCCGACAGGGCCCGACAGAGCCCGACAGAGCCCGACAGAGCCCGACAGGGCCCAGTAGAGCCCGACAGAGCCCGACAGAGCCCGACAGAGCCCAGTAGAGCCCGACAGAGCCCGACAGAGCCCGACAGAGCCCGACAGGGCCCGACAGGGCCCGACAGAGCCCGACAGAGCCCGACAGGGCCCGACAGAGCCCGACAGGGCCCAGTAGAGCCCGACAGAGCCCGACAGAGCCCGACAGAGCCCGACAGAGCCCAGTAGAGCCCGACAGAGCCCGACAGGGCCCGACAGAGCCCGACAGGGCCCAGTAGAGCCCGACAGAGCCCGACAGAGCCCAGTAGAGACCAGTAGAGCCCGACAGAGCCCGACAGAGCCCGACAGGGCCCGACAGAGCCCGACAGAGCCCGACAGAGCCCGACAGAGCCCGACAGGGCCCAGTAGAGCCCGAAAGAGCCCAACAGAGCCCAGTAGAGCCCAGTAGAGCCCGACAGGGCCCGATAGGGCCCGACAGAGCCCAGTAGAGCCCGACAGAGCCCGACAGAGCCCGACAGAACCCGACAGAGCCCGACAGGGCCCAGTAGAGCCCGACAGAGCCCGACAGAGCCCGACAGAGCCCGACAGAGCCCGACAGGGCCCAGTAGAGCCCGACAGAGCCCGACAGAGCCTGACAGAGCCCGACAGGGCCCGACAGGGCCCGACAGAGCCCGACAGGGCCCGACAGAGCCCGACAGAGCCCGACAGGGCCCAGTAGAGCCCGACAGAGCCCAACAGAGCCCGACAGAGCCCAGTAGAGCCCGACAGAGCCCGACAGAGCCCGACAGGGCCCGACAGAGCCCGACAGGGCCCGACAGGGCCCGACAGAGCCCGACAGAGCCCGACAGGGCCCAGTAGAGCCCGACAGAGCCCGACAGAGCCCGACAGAGCCCGACAGAGCCCAGTAGAGCCCTACAGAACGCGACAGAGCCCGACAGAGCCCGACAGAGCCCAGTAGAGCCCGACAGAGCCCGACAGGGCCCGACAGGGCCCGACAGAGCCCGACAGAGACCAGTTGAGCCCGACAGAGCCCAGTAGAGCCCGACAGAGCCCGACAGGGCCCGACAGGGCCCGACAGGGCCCAGTAGAGCCCGACAGAGCCCGACAGAGCCCGACAGAGCCCAGTAGAGCCCGACAGAGCCCGACAGAGCCCGACAGAGCCCGACAGGGCCCGACAGAGCCCGACAGAGCCCGACAGGGCCCGACAGGGCCCGTCAGAGCCCGACAGGGCCCGACAGAGCCCGACAGAGCCCGACAGAACCCGACAGGGCCCGACAGAGCCTGACAGAGCCCGACAGGGCCCAGTAGAGACCGACAGAGCCCGACAGAGCCCGACAGAGCCCGACAGAGCCCAGTAGAGCCTGACAGAGCCCGACAGAGCCCGACAGAGCCCGACAGAGCCCGACAGGGCCCGACAGAGCCCGACAGAGCCCGACAGGGCCCGACAGAGCCCGACAGAGCCCGACAGGGCCCGACAGGGCCCGACAGGGCCCGACAGAGCCCAGTAGAGCCCGACAGAGCCCGACAGAGCCCGACAGAGCCCGACAGGGCCCGACAGGGCCCAGTAGAGCCCGACAGAGCCCGTCAGAGCCCGAAAGAGCCCAGTAGAGCCCGACAGAGCCCGACAGGGCCCGACAGAGCCCGACAGGGCCCAGTAGAGCCCGACAGAGCCCGACAGAGCCCAGTAGAGCCCAGTAGAGCCCGACAGAGCCCGACAGAGCCCGACAGAGCCCGACAGGGCCCGACAGAGCCCGACAGAGCCCGACAGGGCCCGACAGGGCCCGACAGGGCCCAGTAGAGCCCGAAAGAGCCCGACAGAGCCCAGTAGAGCCCAGTAGAGCCCGACAGGGCCCGACAGGGCCCGACAGAGCCCAGTAGAGCCCGACAGAGCCCGACAGAGCCTGACAGAGCCCGACAGGGCCCGACAGGGCCCGACAGAGCCCGACAGAGCCCGACAGGGCCCAGTAGAGCCCGACAGAGCCCGACAGAGCCCGACAGAGCCCGACAGAGCCCGACAGGGCCCAGTAGAGCCCGACAGAGCCCGACAGATCCTGACAGAGCCCGACAGGGCCCGACAGGGCCCGACAGAGCCCGACAGAGCCCGACAGGGCCCAGTAGAGCCCGACAGAGCCCGACAGAGCCCGACAGGGCCCGACAGAGCCCGACAGAGCCCGACAGGGCCCAGTAGAGCCCGACAGAGCCCGACAGAGCCCGACAGAGCCCAAGAGAGCCCGACAGAGCCCAGTAGAGCCCGACAGAGCCCGACACAGCCCGACAGAACCCGACAGGGCCCGACAGAGCCCGAAAGAGCCCGACAGGGCCCGACAGGGCCCGACAGAGCCCGACAGAGCCCGACAGAGCCCGACAGGGCCCAGTAGAGCCCGACAGAGCCCGACAGAGCCCGACAGAGCCCAGTAGAGCCCGACAGAACCCGACAGAGCCCGACAGAGCCCGACAGAGCCCAGTAGAGCCCGACAGAGCCCGACAGGGCCCGACAGGGCCCGACAGGGCCCAGTAGAGCCCGACAGAGCCCGACAGAGCCCAGTAGAGCCCAGTAGAGCCCGACAGAGCCCGACAGAGCCCGACAGAGCCCGACAGGGCCCGACAGAGCCCGACAGGGCCCGACAGGGCCCGACAGTGCCCAGTAGAGCCCGACAGAGCCCGACAGAGCCCGACAGAGCCCGACAGGGCCCAACAGAGCCCGACAGAGCCCGACAGGGCCCGACAGGGCCCGACAGAGCCCTAGTAGAGCCCGACAGAGCCCGACAGAGCCCGACAGAGCCCGACAGGGCCCGACAGAGCCCGACAGAGCCCGACAGGGCCCAGTAGAGCCCGACAGAGCCCGACAGAGCCCGACAGAGCCCGACAGGGCCCGACAGGGCCCAGTAGAGCCCGACAGAGCCCGACAGAGCCCGACAGAGCCCAGTAGAGCCCGACAGAGCCCGACAGAGCCCGACAGAGCCCGACAGGGCCCGACAGGGCCCGACAGAGCCCGACAGAGCCCGACAGGGCCCGACAGAGCCCGACAGGGCCCAGTAGAGCCCGACAGAGCCCGACAGAGCCCGACAGAGCCCGACAGAGCCCAGTAGAGCCCGACAGAGCCCGACAGGGCCCGACAGAGCCCGACAGGGCCCAGTAGAGCCCGACAGAGCCCGACAGAGCCCAGTAGAGCCCAGTAGAGCCCGACAGAGCCCGACAGAGCCCGACAGGGCCCGACAGAGCCCGACAGAGCCCGACAGAGCCCGACAGAGCCCGACAGGGCCCGACAGGGCCCAGTAGAGCCCGAAAGAGCCCAACAGAGCCCAGTAGAGCCCAGTAGAGCCCGACAGGGCCCGATAGGGCCCGACAGAGCCCAGTAGAGCCCGACAGAGCCCGACAGAGCCTGACAGAGCCCGACAGGGCCCGACAGGGCCCGACAGAACCCGACAGAGCCCGACAGGGCCCAGTAGAGCCCGACAGAGCCCGACAGAGCCCGACAGAGCCCGACAGAGCCCGACAGGGCCCAGTAGAGCCCGACAGAGCCCGACAGAGCCTGACAGAGCCCGACAGGGCCCGACAGGGCCCGACAGAGCCCGACAGGGCCCGACAGAGCCCGACAGAGCCCGACAGGGCCCAGTAGAGCCCGACAGAGCCCAACAGAGCCCGACAGAGCCCAGTAGAGCCCGACAGAGCCCGACAGAGCCCGACAGGGCCCGACAGAGCCCGACAGGGCCCGACAGGGCCCGACAGAGCCCGACAGAGCCCGACAGGGCCCAGTAGAGCCCGACAGAGCCCGACAGAGCCCGACAGAGCCCGACAGAGCCCAGTAGAGCCCTACAGAACGCGACAGAGCCCGACAGAGCCCGACAGAGCCCAGTAGAGCCCGACAGAGCCCGACAGGGCCCGACAGGGCCCGACAGAGCCCGACAGAGACCAGTTGAGCCCGACAGAGCCCAGTAGAGCCCGACAGAGCCCGACAGGGCCCGACAGGGCCCGACAGGGCCCAGTAGAGCCCGACAGAGCCCGACAGAGCCCGACAGAGCCCAGTAGAGCCCGACAGAGCCCGACAGAGCCCGACAGAGCCCGACAGGGCCCGACAGAGCCCGACAGAGCCCGACAGAACCCGACAGAGCCCGACAGAGCCTGACAGAGCCCGACAGGGCCCAGTAGAGACCGACAGAGCCCGACAGAGCCCGACAGAGCCCGACAGAGCCCAGTAGAGCCTGACAGAGCCCGACAGAGCCCGACAGAGCCCGACAGAGCCCGACAGGGCCCGACAGAGCCCGACAGAGCCCGACAGAGCCCGACAGAGCCCGACAGGGCCCGACAGGGCCCGACAGGGCCCGACAGAGCCCAGTAGAGCCCGACAGAGCCCGACAGAGCCCGACAGAGCCCGACAGGGCCCGACAGGGCCCAGTAGAGCCCGACAGAGCCCGTCAGAGCCCGAAAGAGCCCAGTAGAGCCCGACAGAGCCCGACAGGGCCCGACAGAGCCCGACAGGGCCCAGTAGAGCCCGACAGAGCCCGACAGAGCCCAGTAGAGCCCAGTAGAGCCCGACAGAGCCCGACAGAGCCCGACAGAGCCCGACAGGGCCCGACAGAGCCCGACAGAGCCCGACAGGGCCCGACAGGGCCCGACAGGGCCCAGTAGAGCCCGAAAGAGCCCGACAGAGCCCAGTAGAGCCCAGTAGAGCCCGACAGGGCCCGACAGGGCCCGACAGAGCCCAGTAGAGCCCGACAGAGCCCGACAGAGCCTGACAGAGCCCGACAGGGCCCGACAGGGCCCGACAGAGCCCGACAGAGCCCGACAGGGCCCAGTAGAGCCCGACAGAGCCCGACAGAGCCCGACAGAGCCCGACAGAGCCCGACAGGGCCCAGTAGAGCCCGACAGAGCCCGACAGATCCTGACAGAGCCCGACAGGGCCCGACAGGGCCCGACAGAGCCCGACAGAGCCCGACAGGGCCCAGTAGAGCCCGACAGAGCCCGACAGAGCCCGACAGGGCCCGACAGAGCCCGACAGAGCCCGACAGGGCCCAGTAGAGCCCGACAGAGCCCGACAGAGCCCGACAGAGCCCAAGAGAGCCCGACAGAGCCCAGTAGAGCCCGACAGAGCCCGACACAGCCCGACAGAACCCGACAGGGCCCGACAGAGCCCGAAAGAGCCCGACAGGGCCCGACAGGGCCCGACAGAGCCCGACAGAGCCCGACAGAGCCCGACAGGGCCCAGTAGAGCCCGACAGAGCCCGACAGAGCCCGACAGAGCCCAGTAGAGCCCGACAGAACCCGACAGAGCCCGACAGAGCCCGACAGAGCCCAGTAGAGCCCGACAGAGCCCGACAGGGCCCGACAGGGCCCGACAGGGCCCAGTAGAGCCCGACAGAGCCCGACAGAGCCCAGTAGAGCCCAGTAGAGCCCGACAGAGCCCGACAGAGCCCGACAGAGCCCGACAGGGCCCGACAGAGCCCGACAGGGCCCGACAGGGCCCGACAGTGCCCAGTAGAGCCCGACAGAGCCCGACAGAGCCCGACAGAGCCCGACAGGGCCCAACAGAGCCCGACAGAGCCCGACAGGGCCCGACAGGGCCCGACAGAGCCCTAGTAGAGCCCGACAGAGCCCGACAGAGCCCGACAGAGCCCGACAGGGCCCGACAGAGCCCGACAGAGCCCGACAGGGCCCAGTAGAGCCCGACAGAGCCCGACAGAGCCCGACAGAGCCCGACAGGGCCCGACAGGGCCCAGTAGAGCCCGACAGAGCCCGACAGAGCCCAACAGAGCCCAGGAGAGCCCGACAGAGCCCGACAGGGCCCGACAGAGCCCGACAGGGCCCAGTAGAGCCCGACAGAGCCCGACAGAGCCCAGTAGAGCCCAGTAGAGCCCGACAGAGCCCGACAGAGCCCGACAGAGCCCGACAGGGCCCGACAGAGCCCGACAGAGCCCGACAGGGCCCGACAGAGCCCGACAGGGCCCGACAGGGCCCGACAGGGCCCAGTAGAGCCCGAAAGAGCCCGACAGAGCCCAGTAGAGCCCAGTAGAGCCCGACAGGGCCCGACAGGGCCTGACAGAGCCCAGTAGAGCCCGACAGAGCCCGACAGAGCCTGACAGAGCCCGACAGGGCCCGACAGGGCCCGACAGAGCCCGACAGGGCCCAGTAGAGCCCGACAGAGCCCGACAGAGCCTGACAGAGCCCGACAGGGCCCGACAGGCCCCGACAGAGCCCGACAGGGCCCGACAGAGCCCGACAGAGCCCGACAGGGCCCAGTAGAGCCCGACAGAGCCCGACAGAGCCCGACAGAGCCCAACAGAGCCCGACAGAGCCCAACAGAGCCCGACAGAGCCCGACAGAGCCCGACAGGGCCCGACAGAGCCCGACAGGGCCCGACAGGGCCCGACAGAGCCCGACAGAGCCCGACAGAGCCCGACAGGGCCCAGTAGAGCCCGACAGAGCCCGACAGAGCCCGACAGAGCCCGACAGAGCCCAGTAGAGCCCGACAGAACCCGACAGAGCCCGACAGAGCCCGACAGAGCCCAGTAGAGCCCGACAGAGCCCGACAGGGCCCGACAGGGCCCGACAGGGCCCAGTAGAGCCCGACAGAGCCCGACAGAGCCCAGTAGAGCCCAGTAGAGCCCGACAGAGCCCGACAGAGCCCGACAGAGCCCGACAGAGCCCGACAGAGCCCGACAGGGCCCGACAGAGCGCGACAGGGCCCGACAGGGCCCGACAGAGCCCGACAGAGCCCGACAGAGCCCAGTAGAGCCCAGTAGAGCCCGACAGGGCCCGACAGGGCCCGACAGGGCCCAGTAGAGCCCGACAGAGCCCGACAGAGCCTGACAGAGCCCAACAGTGACCGACAGGGCCCGACAGATCCCGACAGAGCCCGACAGGGCCCAGTAGAGCCCGACAGAGCCCGACAGAGCCCGACAGAGCCCGACAGGGCCCAGTAGAGCCCGACAGAGCCCGACAGAGCCCGACAGAGCCCGACAGGGCCCGACAGGGCCCGACAGAGCCCTACAGGGCCCAGTAGAGCCCGACAGAGCCCGACAGAGCCCGACAGGCCCCGACAGGGCCCGACAGAGCCCGACAGAGCCCGACAGGGCCCGACAGGGCCCGACAGAGCCCAGTAGAGCCCGACAGAGCCCGACAGAGCCCGACAGAGCCCGACAGGGCCCGACAGGGCCCGACGGGGCCCAGTAGAGCCCGACAGAGCCCGACAGGGCCCGACAGAGCCCGACAGAGCCCGACAGGGCCCGACAGAGCCCGACAGATCCCGACAGAGCCCGACAGAGCCCGACAGAGCCCGACAGGGCACGACAGAGCCCGACAGAGCCCGACAGAGCCCGACAGAACCCGACAGAGCCCGACAGAGCCCGACAGGGCCCAGTAGAGACCGACAGAGCCCGACAGAGCCCAGTAGAGCCCAGTAGAGCCCGACAGAGCCCGACAGAGCCCGACAGAACCCGACAGAGCCCGACAGAGACCAGTTGAGCCCGACAGAGCCCGACAGAGCCCGACAGAGCCCGACAGGGCCCGACAGGGCCCAGTAGAGCCCGACAGAGCCCGACAGAGCCCGACAGAGCCCGACAGAGTCCTGTAGAGCCCGACAGAGCCCGACAGAGCCCGACAGGGCCCGACAGAGCCCGACAGAGCCCGACAGGGCCCGACAGGGCCCGACAGAGCCCGATCAGGGCCCAGTAGAGCCCGACAGAGCCCGACAGAGCCCGACAGAGCCCTACAGGGCCCGACAGAGCCCGACAGGGCCCGACAGAGCCCGACAGAGCCCGACAGAGCCCGACAGAGCCCGACAGGGCACGACAGAGCCCGACAGAGCCCGACAGGGCACGACAGAGCCCGACAGAGCCCGACAGAGCCCGACAGAACCCGACAGAGCCCAGTAGAGCCCGACAGGGCCCGACAGGGCCCGACAGGGCCCGACAGGGCCCAGTAGAGCCCAACAGAGCCCGACAGGGCCCGACAGAGCCTGACAGAGCCCGACAGGGCCCGACAGGGCCCAGTAGAGCCCGACAGATCCCGACAGAGCCCGACAGAGCCCGACAGGGCCCGACAGAGCCCGACAGAGCCCGACAGGGCCCGACAGAGCCCGACAGAGCCCAGTAGATCCCGACAGAGCCCGACAGAGCCCGACAGGGCCCGACAGAGCCCGACAGAGCCCAGTAGAGCCCGACAGGGCCCGACAGAGCCCGACAGAGCCCGACAGAGCCCGACAGGGCCCAGTAGAGCCCGACAGATCCCGACAGAGCCCGACAGAGCCCGACAGGGCCCGACATGGCCCGACAGAGCCCAACAGAGCACGACAGAGCCCGACAGGGCCCGACAGGGCCCGACAGAGCCCGACAGGGCCCAGTAGAGCCCGACAGAGCCCGACAGAGCCCGACAGAGCCCAGTAGAGCCCGACAGAGCCCGACAGAGCCCGACAGAGCCCGACAGGGCCCGACAGAGTCCGACAGGGCCTGACAGGGCCCGACAGAGCCCGACAGAGCCCGAGAGGGCCCGACAGAGCCCGACAGGGCCCGACAGAGCCCGACAGGGCCCAGTAGAGCCCGACAGAGCCCGACAGAGCCCGACAGAGCCCAGTAGAGCCCGACAGAGCCCGACAGAGCCCGACAGAGCCCAGTAGAGCCTGACAGAGCCCGACAGGGCCCGACAGGGCCCGACAGGGCCCAGTAGAGTCCGACAGAGCCCGACAGAGCCCAGTAGAGCCCAGTAGAGCCCGACAGAGCCCGACAGAGCCCGAGAGAGCCCGACAGGGCCCGACAGAGCCCGACAGAGCCCGACAGGGCCCGACAGGGCCCGACAGGGCCCAGTAGAGCCCGAAAGAGCCCGACAGAGCCCAGGAGAGCCCAGTAGAGCCCGACAGGGCCCGACAGGGCCCGACAGGGCCCAGTAGAGCCCGACAGAGCCCGACAGAGCCTGACAGAGCCCGACAGGGCCCGACAGGGCCCGACAGAGCCCGACAGAGCCCGACAGAGCCCAGTAGAGCCCGACAGAGCCCGACAGAGCCCGACAGAGCCCGACAGGGCCCAGTAGAGCCCGACAGAGCACGACAGGGCCCGACAGGGCCCAGTAGAGCCCGACAGAGCCCGACAGAGCCCGACAGAGCCCGACAGAGCCCAGTAGAGCCCGACAGAACCCGACAGAGCCCGACAGAGCCCGACAGAGCCCAGTAGAGCCCGACAGAGCCCGACAGGGCCCGACAGGGCCCGACAGGGCCCAGTAGAGCCCGACAGAGCCCGACAGAGCCCAGTAGTGCCCGGTAGAGCCCGACAGAGCCCGACAGAGCCCGACAGGGCCCGACAGAGCCCGACAGAGCCCGACAGGGCCCGACAGAGCGCGACAGGGCCCGACAGGGCCCAGTAGAGCCCAGTAGAGCCCGACAGGGCCCGACAGGGCCCGACAGGGCCCAGTAGAGCCCGACAGAGCCCGACAGAGCCTGACAGAGCCCAACAGGGACCGACAGGGCCCGACAGAGCCCGACAGAGCCCGACAGGGCCCAGTAGAGCCCGACAGAGCCCGACAGAGCCCGACAGAGCCCGACAGGGCCCAGTTGAGCCCGACAGAGCCCGACAGAGCCCGACAGGGCCCGACAGGGCCCGACAGAGCCCGACAGAGCCCGACAGGGCCCAGTAGAGCCCGACAGAGCCCGACAGAGCCCGACAGGGCCCGACAGGGCCCGACAGAGCCCGACAGAGCCCGACAGGGCCCGACAGGGCCCGACAGAGCCCAGTAGAGCCCGACAGAGCCCGACAGAGCCCGACAGAGCCCGACAGGGCCCGACAGGGCCCGACAGGGCCCAGTAGAGCCCGACAGAGCCCGACAGGTCCCGACAGAGCCCGACAGAGCCCGACAGGGCCCGACAGAGCCCGACAGATCCTGACAGAGCCCGACAGAGCCCGACAGGGCACGACAGAGCCCGACAGAGCCCGACAGGGCACGACAGAGCCCGACAGAGCCCGACAGAGCCCGACAGAGCCCGACAGAGCCCGACAGAGCCCGACAGGGCCCAGTAGAGACCGACAGAGCCCGACAGAGCCCAGTAGAGCCCAGTAGAGCCCGACAGAGCCCGACAGAGCCCGACAGAACCCGACAGAGCCCGACAGAGACCAGTTGAGCCCGACAGAGCCCGACAGAGCCCGACAGGGCCCGACAGGGCCCAGTAGAGCCCGACAGAGCCCGACAGAGCCCGACAGAGCCCAGTAGAGCCCGACAGAGCCCGACAGAGCCCGACAGGGCCCGACAGAGCCCGACAGAGCCCGACAGGGCCCGACAGAGCCCGATCAGGGCCCAGTAGAGCCCGACAGAGCCCGACAGAGCCCGACAGAGCCCGACAGGGCCCGACAGAGCCCGACAGAGCCCGACAGGGCCCGACAGAGCCCGACAGGGCCCGACAGAGCCCGACAGAGCCCGACAGAGCCCGACAGACCCCAGTAGAGCCCGACAGGGCCCGACAGGGCCTGACAGGGCCCGACAGGGCCCAGTAGAGCCCGACAGAGCCCGACAGGGCCCGACAGAGCCCGACAGAGCCCGACAGAGCCCGACAGGGCCCAGTAGAGCCCGACAGATCCCGACAGAGCCCGACAGAGCCCGACAGGGCCCGACAGAGCCCGACAGAGCCCGACAGGGCCCGACAGAGCCCGACAGAGCCCAGTAGAGCCCGACAGAGCCCGACAGAGCCCGACAGGGCCCGACAGAGCCCGACAGAGCCCAGTAGAGCCCGACAGGGCCCGACAGAGCCCGACAGAGCCCGACAGAGCCCGACAGGGCCCAGTAGAGCCCGACAGATCCCGACAGAGCCCGACAGAGCCCGACAGGGCCCGACATGGCCCGACAGAGCCCGACAGAGCACGACAGAGCCCGACAGGGCCCGACAGGGCCCGACAGAGCCCGACAGGGCCCAGTAGAGCCCGACAGAGCCCGACAGAGCCCGACAGAGCCCAGTAGAGCCCGACAGAGCCCGACAGAGCCCGACAGAGCCCGACAGGGCCCGACAGAGCCCGACAGGGCCTGACAGGGCCCGACAGAGCCCGACAGAGCCCGACAGGGCCCGACAGAGCCCGACAGGGCCCAGTAGAGCCCGACAGAGCCCGACAGAGCCCGACAGAGCCCGACAGAGCCCAGTAGAGCCCGACAGAGCCCGACAGAGCCCGACAGAGCCCAGTAGAGCCTGACAGAGCCCGACAGGGCCCGACAGGGCCCGACAGGGCCCGACAGAGCCCGACAGAGCCCGACAGAGCCCAGTAGAGCCCAGTAGAGCCCGACAGAGCCCGACAGAGCCCGAGAGAGCCCGACAGGGCCCGACAGAGCCCGACAGGGCCCGACAGGGCCCGACAGGGCCCGACAGGGCCCAGTAGAGCCCGAAAGAGCCCGACAGAGCCCAGGAGAGCCCAGTAGAGCCCGACAGGGCCCGACAGGGCCCGACAGGGCCCAGTAGAGCCCGACAGAGCCCGACAGAGCCTGACAGAGCCCGACAGGGCACGACAGGGCCCGACAGAGCCCGACAGAGCCCAGTAGAGCCCGACAGAGCCCGACAGAGCCCGACAGAGCCCGACAGAGCCCGACAGAGCCCAGTAGAGCCCGACAGAGCACGACAGGGCCCGACAGGGCCCGACAGAGCCCGACAGGGCCCAGTAGAGCCCGACAGAGCCCGACAGAGCCCAGTAGAGCCCAGTAGAGCCCGACAGGGCCCGACAGGGCCCGACAGGGCCCAGTAGAGCCCGACAGAGCCCGACAGAGCCCGACAGAGCCCGACAGGGCCCGACAGAGCCCGACAGAGCCCGACAGGGCCCAGTAGAGCCCGACAGAGCCCGACAGAGCCCGACAGGGCCCGACAGGGCCCGACAGAGCCCGACAGAGCCCGACAGGGCCCGACAGGGCCCGACAGTGCCCAGTAGAGCCCGACAGAGCCCGACAGAGCCCGACAGAGCCCGACAGGGCCCGACAGGGACCGACAGGGCCCAGTAGAGCCTGACAGAGCCCGACAGGGCCCGACAGAGCCCGACAGAGCCCGACAGGGCCCGACAGAGCCCGACAGGGCCCGACAGAGCCCGACAGAGCCCGACAGGGCACGACAGAGCCCGACAGAGCCCGACAGGGCACGACAGAGCCCGACAGAGCCCGACAGGGCCCGACAGAGCCCGACAGAGCCCGACAGAGCCCGACAGAACCCGACAGAGCCCGACAGAGCCCGACAGGGCCCGACAGAGCCCGACAGGGCCCAGTAGAGACCGACAGAGCCCGACAGAGCCCAGTAGAGCCCAGTAGAGCCCGACAGAGCCCGACAGAGCCCGACAGAGCCCGACAGAACCCGACAGAGCCCGACAGAGACCAGTTGAGCCCGACAGAGCCCGACAGAGCCCGACAGAGCCCGACAGAGCCCGACAGGGCCCGACAGGGCCCAGTAGAGCCCGACAGAGCCCGACAGAGCCCGACAGAGCCCAGTAGAGCCCGACAGAGCCCGACAGAGCCCGACAGAGCCCGACAGGGCCCGACAGAGCCCAACAGGGCCCGACAGGGCCCGACAGAGCCCGACAGGGCCCGACAGAGCCCGACAAAGCCCGACAGAGCCCGACAGGGCCCGACAGAGCCTGACAGAGCCCGACAGGGCCCAGTAGAGCCCGACAGAGCCCGACAGAGCCCGACAGAGCCCAGTAGAGCCCGACAGAGCCCGAGAGAGCCCGACAGAGCCCGACAGAGCCCGACAGGGCCCGACAGGGCCCGACAGAGCCCGACAGAGCCCGACAGGGCCCGACAGGGCCCGACAGAGCCCGACAGAGCCCGACAGGGCCCGACAGGGCCCGACAGAGCCCAGTAGAGCCCGACAGAGCCCGACAGAGCCCGACAGAGCCCGACAGGGCCCGACAGGGCCCGACAGGGCCCAGTAGAGCCCGACAGAGCCCGACAGGTCCCGACAGAGCCCGACAGAGCCCGACAGGGCCCGACAGAGCCCGACAGATCCTGACAGAGCCCGACAGAGCCCGACAGGGCACGACAGAGCCCGACAGAGCCCGACAGGGCACGACAGAGCCCGACAGAGCCCGACAGAGCCCGACAGAACCCGACAGAGCCCGACAGAGCCCGACAGGGCCCAGTAGAGACCGACAGAGCCCGACAGAGCCCAGTAGAGCCCAGTAGAGCCCGACAGAGCCCGACAGAGCCCGACAGAACCCGACAGAGCCCGACAGAGACCAGTTGAGCCCGACAGAGCCCGACAGAGCCCGACAGAGCCCGACAGGGCCCGACAGGGCCCAGTAGAGCCCGACAGAGCCCGACAGAGCCCGACAGAGCCCAGTAGAGCCCGACAGAGCCCGACAGAGCCCGACAGGGCCCGACAGAGCCCGACAGAGCCCGACAGGGCCCGACAGAGCCCGATCAGGGCCCAGTAGAGCCCGACAGAGCCCGACAGAGCCCGACAGAGCCCGACAGGGCCCGACAGAGCCCGACAGAGCCCGACAGGGCCCGACAGAGCCCGACAGGGCCCGACAGAGCCCGACAGAGCCCGACAGAGCCCGACAGACCCCAGTAGAGCCCGACAGGGCCCGACAGGGCCTGACAGGGCCCGACAGGGCCCAGTAGAGCCCGACAGAGCCCGACAGGGCCCGACAGAGCCCGACAGAGCCCGACAGAGCCCGACAGGGCCCAGTAGAGCCCGACAGATCCCGACAGAGCCCGACAGAGCCCGACAGGGCCCGACAGAGCCCGACAGAGCCCGACAGGGCCCGACAGAGCCCGACAGAGCCCAGTAGAGCCCGACAGAGCCCGACAGAGCCCGACAGGGCCCGACAGAGCCCGACAGAGCCCAGTAGAGCCCGACAGGGCCCGACAGAGCCCGACAGAGCCCGACAGAGCCCGACAGGGCCCAGTAGAGCCCGACAGATCCCAACAGAGCCCGACAGAGCCCGACAGGGCCCGACATGGCCCGACAGAGCCCGACAGAGCACGACAGAGCCCGACAGGGCCCGACAGGGCCCGACAGAGCCCGACAGGGCCCAGTAGAGCCCGACAGAGCCCGACAGAGCCCGACAGAGCCCAGTAGAGCCCGACAGAGCCCGACAGAGCCCGACAGAGCCCGACAGGGCCCGACAGAGCCCGACAGGGCCTGACAGGGCCCGACAGAGCCCGACAGAGCCCGACAGGGCCCGACAGAGCCCGACAGGGCCCAGTAGAGCCCGACAGAGCCCGACAGAGCCCGACAGAGCCCGACAGAGCCCAGTAGAGCCCGACAGAGCCCGACAGAGCCCGACAGAGCCCAGTAGAGCCTGACAGAGCCCGACAGGGCCCGACAGGGCCCGACAGGGCCCAGTAGAGTCCGACAGAGCCCGACAGAGCCCAGTAGAGCCCAGTAGAGCCCGACAGAGCCCGACAGAGCCCGAGAGAGCCCGACAGGGCCCGACAGAGCCCGACAGGGCCCGACAGGGCCCGACAGGGCCCGACAGGGCCCAGTAGAGCCCGAAAGAGCCCGACAGAGCCCAGGAGAGCCCAGTAGAGCCCGACAGGGCCCGACAGGGCCCGACAGGGCCCAGTAGAGCCCGACAGAGCCCGACAGAGCCTGACAGAGCCCGACAGGGCCCGACAGGGCCCGACAGAGCCCGACAGAGCCCAGTAGAGCCCGACAGAGCCCGACAGAGCCCGACAGAGCCCGACAGAGCCCGACAGAGCCCAGTAGAGCCCGACAGAGCACGACAGGGCCCGACAGGGCCCGACAGAGCCCGACAGGGCCCAGTAGAGCCCGACAGAGCCCGACAGAGCCCAGTAGAGCCCAGTAGAGCCCGACAGGGCCCGACAGGGCCCGACAGGGCCCAGTAGAGCCCGACAGAGCCCGACAGAGCCCGACAGAGCCCGACAGGGCCCGACAGAGCCCGACAGAGCCCGACAGGGCCCAGTAGAGCCCGACAGAGCCCGACAGAGCCCGACAGGGCCCGACAGGGCCCGACAGAGCCCGACAGAGCCCGACAGGGCCCGACAGGGCCCGACAGTGCCCAGTAGAGCCCGACAGAGCCCGACAGAGCCCGACAGAGCCCGACAGGGCCCGACAGGGACCGACAGGGCCCAGTAGAGCCTGACAGAGCCCGACAGGGCCCGACAGAGCCCGACAGAGCCCGACAGGGCCCGACAGAGCCCGACAGGGCCCGACAGAGCCCGACAGAGCCCGACAGGGCACGACAGAGCCCGACAGAGCCCGACAGGGCCCGACAGAGCCCGACAGAGCCCGACAGGGCCCGACAGAGCCCGACAGAGCCCGACAGAGCCCGACAGAACCCGACAGAGCCCGACAGAGCCCGACAGGGCCCGACAGAGCCCGACAGGGCCCAGTAGAGACCGACAGAGCCCGACAGAGCCCAGTAGAGCCCAGTAGAGCCCGACAGAGCCCGACAGAGCCCGACAGAGCCCGACAGAACCCGACAGAGCCCGACAGAGACCAGTTGAGCCCGACAGAGCCCGACAGAGCCCGACAGAGCCCGACAGGGCCCGACAGGGCCCGACAGGGCCCAGTAGAGCCCGACAGAGCCCGACAGAGCCCGACAGAGCCCAGTAGAGCCCGACAGAGCCCGACAGAGCCCGACAGAGCCCGACAGGGCCCGACAGAGCCCAACAGGGCCCGACAGGGCCCGACAGAGCCCGACAGGGCCCGACAGAGCCCGACAAAGCCCGACAGAGCCCGACAGGGCCCGACAGAGCCTGACAGAGCCCGACAGGGCCCAGTAGAGCCCGACAGAGCCCGACAGAGCCCGACAGAGCCCAGTAGAGCCCGACAGAGCCCGAGAGAGCCCGACAGAGCCCGACAGAGCCCGACAGGGCCCGACAGAGCCCGACAGAGCCCGACAGGGCCCGACAGAGCCCGACAGAGCCCGACAGAGCCCGACAGGGCCTGACAGGGCCCGACAGGGCCCAGTAGAGCCCGACAGAGCCCGACAGGGCCCGACAGAGCCCGACAGAGCCCGACAGAGCCCGACAGGGCCTGACAGGGCCCGACAGGGCCCAGTAGAGCCCGACAGAGCCCGACAGAGCCCGACAGAGCCCGACAGGGCCCGACAGAGCCCGACAGAGCCCGACAGGGCCCGACAGAGCCCGACAGAGCCCAGTAGAGCCCGACAGAGCCCGACAGAGCCCGACAGGGCCCGACAGAGCCCGACAGAGCCCAGTAGAGCCCGACAGGGCCCGACAGAGCCCGACAGAGCCCGACAGAGCCCGACAGGGCCCAGTAGAGCCCGACAGATCCCGACAGAGCCCGACAGAGCCCGACAGGGCCCGACATGGCCCGACAGAGCCCGACAGAGCACGACAGAGCCCGACAGGGCCCGACAGGGCCCGACAGAGCCCGACAGGGCCCAGTAGAGCCCGACAGAGCCCGACAGAGCCCGACAGAGCCCAGTAGAGCCCGACAGAGCCCGACAGAGCCCGACAGAGCCCGACAGGGCCCGACAGAGCCCGACAGGGCCTGACAGGGCCCGACAGAGCCCGACAGAGCCCGACAGGGCCCGACAGAGCCCGACAGGGCCCAGTAGAGCCCGACAGAGCCCGACAGAGCCCGACAGAGCCCGACAGAGCCCAGTAGAGCCCGACAGAGCCCGACAGAGCCCGACAGAGCCCAGTAGAGCCTGACAGAGCCCGACAGGGCCCGACAGGGCCCGACAGGGCCCAGTAGAGTCCGACAGAGCCCGACAGAGCCCAGTAGAGCCCAGTAGAGCCCGACAGAGCCCGACAGAGCCCGAGAGAGCCCGACAGGGCCCGACAGAGCCCGACAGGGCCCGACAGGGCCCGACAGGGCCCGACAGGGCCCAGTAGAGCCCGAAAGAGCCCGACAGAGCCCAGGAGAGCCCAGTAGAGCCCGACAGGGCCCGACAGGGCCCGACAGGGCCCAGTAGAGCCCGACAGAGCCCGACAGAGCCTGACAGAGCCCGACAGGGCCCGACAGGGCCCGACAGAGCCCGACAGAGCCCAGTAGAGCCCGACAGAGCCCGACAGAGCCCGACAGAGCCCGACAGAGCCCGACAGAGCCCAGTAGAGCCCGACAGAGCACGACAGGGCCCGACAGGGCCCGACAGAGCCCGACAGGGCCCAGTAGAGCCCGACAGAGCCCGACAGAGCCCAGTAGAGCCCAGTAGAGCCCGACAGGGCCCGACAGGGCCGGACAGGGCCCAGTAGAGCCCGACAAAGCCCGACAGAGCCCGACAGAGCCCGACAGGGCCCGACAGAGCCCGACAGAGCCCGACAGGGCCCAGTAGAGCCCGACAGAGCCCGACAGAGCCCGACAGGGCCCGACAGGGCCCGACAGAGCCCGACAGAGCCCGACAGGGCCCGACAGGGCCCGACAGTGCCCAGTAGAGCCCGACAGAGCCCGACAGAGCCCGACAGAGCCCGACAGGGCCCGACAGGGACCGACAGGGCCCAGTAGAGCCTGACAGAGCCCGACAGGGCCCGACAGAGCCCGACAGAGCCCGACAGGGCCCGACAGAGCCCGACAGGGCCCGACAGAGCCCGACAGAGCCCGACAGGGCACGACAGAGCCCGACAGAGCCCGACAGGGCACGACAGAGCCCGACAGAGCCCGACAGAGCCCGACAGAACCCGACAGAGCCCGACAGAGCCCGACAGGGCCCGACAGAGCCCGACAGGGCCCAGTAGAGACCGACAGAGCCCGACAGAGCCCAGTAGAGCCCAGTAGAGCCCGACAGAGCCCGACAGAGCCCGACAGAGCCCGACAGAACCCGACAGAGCCCGACAGAGACCAGTTGAGCCCGACAGAGCCCGACAGAGCCCGACAGAGCCCGACAGGGCCCGACAGGGCCCGACAGGGCCCAGTAGAGCCCGACAGAGCCCGACAGAGCCCGACAGAGCCCAGTAGAGCCCGACAGAGCCCGACAGAGCCCGACAGAGCCCGACAGGGCCCGACAGAGCCCAACAGGGCCCGACAGGGCCCGACAGAGCCCGACAGGGCCCGACAGAGCCCGACAAAGCCCGACAGAGCCCGACAGGGCCCGACAGAGCCTGACAGAGCCCGACAGGGCCCAGTAGAGCCCGACAGAGCCCGACAGAGCCCGACAGAGCCCAGTAGAGCCCGACAGAGCCCGAGAGAGCCCGACAGAGCCCGACAGAGCCCGACAGGGCCCGACAGGGCCCGACAGAGCCCGACAGAGCCCGACAGGGCCCGACAGGGCCCGACAGAGCCCGACAGAGCCCGACAGGGCCCGACAGGGCCCGACAGAGCCCAGTAGAGCCCGACAGAGCCCGACAGAGCCCGACAGAGCCCGACAGGGCCCGACAGGGCCCGACAGGGCCCAGTAGAGCCCGACAGAGCCCGACAGGTCCCGACAGAGCCCGACAGAGCCCGACAGGGCCCGACAGAGCCCGACAGATCCTGACAGAGCCCGACAGAGCCCGACAGGGCACGACAGAGCCCGACAGAGCCCGACAGGGCACGACAGAGCCCGACAGAGCCCGACAGAGCCCGACAGAACCCGACAGAGCCCGACAGAGCCCGACAGGGCCCAGTAGAGACCGACAGAGCCCGACAGAGCCCAGTAGAGCCCAGTAGAGCCCGACAGAGCCCGACAGAGCCCGACAGAACCCGACAGAGCCCGACAGAGACCAGTTGAGCCCGACAGAGCCCGACAGAGCCCGACAGAGCCCGACAGGGCCCGACAGGGCCCAGTAGAGCCCGACAGAGCCCGACAGAGCCCGACAGAGCCCAGTAGAGCCCGACAGAGCCCGACAGAGCCCGACAGGGCCCGACAGAGCCCGACAGAGCCCGACAGGGCCCGACAGAGCCCGATCTAGGGCCCAGTAGAGCCCGACAGAGCCCGACAGAGCCCGACAGAGCCCGACAGGGCCCGACAGAGCCCGACAGAGCCCGACAGGGCCCGACAGAGCCCGACAGGGCCCGACAGAGCCCGACAGATCCCGACAGAGCCCGACAGACCCCAGTAGAGCCCGACAGGGCCCGACAGGGCCTGACAGGGCCCGACAGGGCCCAGTAGAGCCCGACAGAGCCCGACAGGGCCCGACAGAGCCCGACAGAGCCCGACAGAGCCCGACAGGGCCCAGTAGAGCCCGACAGATCCCGACAGAGCCCGACAGAGCCCGACAGGGCCCGACAGAGCCCGACAGAGCCCGACAGGGCCCGACAGAGCCCGACAGAGCCCAGTAGAGCCCGACAGAGCCCGACAGAGCCCGACAGGGCCCGACAGAGCCCGACAGAGCCCAGTAGAGCCCGACAGGGCCCGACAGAGCCCGACAGAGCCCGACAGAGCCCGACAGGGCCCAGTAGAGCCCGACAGATCCCAACAGAGCCCGACAGAGCCCGACAGGGCCCGACATGGCCCGACAGAGCCCGACAGAGCACGACAGAGCCCGACAGGGCCCGACAGGGCCCGACAGAGCCCGACAGGGCCCAGTAGAGCCCGACAGAGCCCGACAGAGCCCGACAGAGCCCAGTAGAGCCCGACAGAGCCCGACAGAGCCCGACAGAGCCCGACAGGGCCCGACAGAGCCCGACAGGGCCTGACAGGGCCCGACAGAGCCCGACAGAGCCCGACAGGGCCCGACAGAGCCCGACAGGGCCCAGTAGAGCCCGACAGAGCCCGACAGAGCCCGACAGAGCCCGACAGAGCCCAGTAGAGCCCGACAGAGCCCGACAGAGCCCGACAGAGCCCAGTAGAGCCTGACAGAGCCCGACAGGGCCCGACAGGGCCCGACAGGGCCCAGTAGAGTCCGACAGAGCCCGACAGAGCCCAGTAGAGCCCAGTAGAGCCCGACAGAGCCCGACAGAGCCCGAGAGAGCCCGACAGGGCCCGACAGAGCCCGACAGGGCCCGACAGGGCCCGACAGGGCCCGACAGGGCCCAGTAGAGCCCGAAAGAGCCCGACAGAGCCCAGGAGAGCCCAGTAGAGCCCGACAGGGCCCGACAGGGCCCGACAGGGCCCAGTAGAGCCCGACAGAGCCCGACAGAGCCTGACAGAGCCCGACAGGGCCCGACAGGGCCCGACAGAGCCCGACAGAGCCCAGTAGAGCCCGACAGAGCCCGACAGAGCCCGACAGAGCCCGACAGAGCCCGACAGAGCCCAGTAGAGCCCGACAGAGCACGACAGGGCCCGACAGGGCCCGACAGAGCCCGACAGGGCCCAGTAGAGCCCGACAGAGCCCGACAGAGCCCAGTAGAGCCCAGTAGAGCCCGACAGGGCCCGACAGGGCCCGACAGGGCCCAGTAGAGCCCGACAGAGCCCGACAGAGCCCGACAGAGCCCGACAGGGCCCGACAGAGCCCGACAGAGCCCGACAGGGCCCAGTAGAGCCCGACAGAGCCCGACAGAGCCCGACAGGGCCCGACAGGGCCCGACAGAGCCCGACAGAGCCCGACAGGGCCCGACAGGGCCCGACAGTGCCCAGTAGAGCCCGACAGAGCCCGACAGAGCCCGACAGAGCCCGACAGGGCCCGACAGGGACCGACAGGGCCCAGTAGAGCCTGACAGAGCCCGACAGGGCCCGACAGAGCCCGACAGAGCCCGACAGGGCCCGACAGAGCCCGACAGGGCCCGACAGAGCCCGACAGAGCCCGACAGGGCACGACAGAGCCCGACAGAGCCCGACAGGGCCCGACAGAGCCCGACAGAGCCCGACAGGGCCCGACAGAGCCCGACAGAGCCCGACAGAGCCCGACAGAACCCGACAGAGCCCGACAGAGCCCGACAGGGCCCGACAGAGCCCGACAGGGCCCAGTAGAGACCGACAGAGCCCGACAGAGCCCAGTAGAGCCCAGTAGAGCCCGACAGAGCCCGACAGAGCCCGACAGAGCCCGACAGAACCCGACAGAGCCCGACAGAGACCAGTTGAGCCCGACAGAGCCCGACAGAGCCCGACAGAGCCCGACAGGGCCCGACAGGGCCCGACAGGGCCCAGTAGAGCCCGACAGAGCCCGACAGAGCCCGACAGAGCCCAGTAGAGCCCGACAGAGCCCGACAGAGCCCGACAGAGCCCGACAGGGCCCGACAGAGCCCAACAGGGCCCGACAGGGCCCGACAGAGCCCGACAGGGCCCGACAGAGCCCGACAAAGCCCGACAGAGCCCGACAGGGCCCGACAGAGCCTGACAGAGCCCGACAGGGCCCAGTAGAGCCCGACAGAGCCCGACAGAGCCCGACAGAGCCCAGTAGAGCCCGACAGAGCCCGAGAGAGCCCGACAGAGCCCGACAGAGCCCGACAGGGCCCGACAGAGCCCGACAGAGCCCGACAGGGCCCGACAGAGCCCGACAGAGCCCGACAGAGCCCGACAGGGCCCGACAGGGCCCGACAGAGCCCAGTAGAGCCCGACAGAGCCCGACAGAGCCCGACAGAGCCCGACAGGGCGCGACAGGGCCCAGTAGAGCCCGACAGAGCCCGACAGAGCCCGACAGGGCCCGACAGGGCCCGACAGGGCCCGACAGAGCCCAGTAGAGCCCGACAGAGCCCGACAGAGCCCGACAGAGCCCGACAGGGCCCAGTAGAGCCCGACAGAGCCCGACAGAGCCCGACAGAGCCCGACAGGGCCCGACAGAGCCCGACAGAGCCCGACAGAGCCCGACAGGGCCCAGTAGAGCCCGACAGAGCCCGACAGAGCCCGACAGAACCCGTCAGAGCCCGACAGAGCCCGACAGAGCCCGACAGAGCCCGACAGAGTCCGACAGGGCCCAGTAGAGCCCGACAGAGCCCGACAGAGCCCGACAGAGCCCGACAGGGCCCGACAGAGCCCGACAGAGCCCGACAGGGCCCGACAGGGCCCGACAGAGCCCGACAGAGCCCGACAGGGCCCGACAGAGCCCGACAGAGCCCGACAGAGCCCGACAGAGACCGACGGAGCCTGACAGAGCCCGACAGAGCCCAGTAGAGCCCGACAGAGCCCGACAGAGCCCGACAGAGCCCAGTAGAGCCCGACAGAGCCCGACAGGGCCCGACAGAGCCCGACAGGGCCCAGTAGAGCCCGACAGAGCCCGACAGAGCCCAGTAGAGCCCAGTAGAGCCCGACAGAGCCCGACAGAGCCCGACAGAGCCCGAGAGAGCCCAACAGGGCCCGACAGGGCCCAGTAGAGCCCGAAAGAGCCCAACAGAGCCCAGTAGAGCCCAGTAGATCCCGACAGGGCCCGATAGGGCCCGACAGAGCCCAGTAGAGCCCGACAGAGCCCGACAGAGCCTGACAGAGCCCGACAGGGCCCGACAGGGCCCGACAGAGCCCGACAGAGCCCGACAGGGCCCAGTAGAGCCCGACAGGGCCCGACAGGGCCCGACAGGGCCCAGTAGAGCCCGACAGAGCCCGACAGAGCCCGACAGAGCCCGACAGGGCCCGACAGAGCCCGACAGAGCCCGACAGGGCCCAGTAGAGCCCGACAGAGCCCGACAGAGCCCGACAGGGCCCGACAGGGCCCGACAGAGCCCGACAGAGCCCGACAGGGCCCGACAGGGCCCGACAGTGCCCAGTAGAGCCCGACAGAGCCCGACAGAGCCCGACAGAGCCCGACAGGGCCCGACAGGGACCGACAGGGCCCAGTAGAGCCTGACAGAGCCCGACAGGGCCCGACAGAGCCCGACAGAGCCCGACAGGGCCCGACAGAGCCCGACAGGGCCCGACAGAGCCCGACAGAGCCCGACAGGGCACGACAGAGCCCGACAGAGCCCGACAGGGCCCGACAGAGCCCGACAGAGCCCGACAGGGCCCGACAGAGCCCGACAGAGCCCGACAGAGCCCGACAGAACCCGACAGAGCCCGACAGAGCCCGACAGGGCCCGACAGAGCCCGACAGGGCCCAGTAGAGACCGACAGAGCCCGACAGAGCCCAGTAGAGCCCAGTAGAGCCCGACAGAGCCCGACAGAGCCCGACAGAGCCCGACAGAACCCGACAGAGCCCGACAGAGACCAGTTGAGCCCGACAGAGCCCGACAGAGCCCGACAGAGCCCGACAGGGCCCGACAGGGCCCGACAGGGCCCAGTAGAGCCCGACAGAGCCCGACAGAGCCCGACAGAGCCCAGTAGAGCCCGACAGAGCCCGACAGAGCCCGACAGAGCCCGACAGGGCCCGACAGAGCCCAACAGGGCCCGACAGGGCCCGACAGAGCCCGACAGGGCCCGACAGAGCCCGACAAAGCCCGACAGAGCCCGACAGGGCCCGACAGAGCCTGACAGAGCCCGACAGGGCCCAGTAGAGCCCGACAGAGCCCGACAGAGCCCGACAGAGCCCAGTAGAGCCCGACAGAGCCCGAGAGAGCCCGACAGAGCCCGACAGAGCCCGACAGGGCCCGACAGAGCCCGACAGAGCCCGACAGGGCCCGACAGAGCCCGACAGAGCCCGACAGAGCCCGACAGGGCCCGACAGGGCCCGACAGAGCCCAGTAGAGCCCGACAGAGCCCGACAGAGCCCGACAGAGCCCGACAGGGCGCGACAGGGCCCAGTAGAGCCCGACAGAGCCCGACAGAGCCCGACAGGGCCCGACAGGGCCCGACAGGGCCCGACAGAGCCCAGTAGAGCCCGACAGAGCCCGACAGAGCCCGACAGAGCCCGACAGGGCCCAGTAGAGCCCGACAGAGCCCGACAGAGCCCGACAGAGCCCGACAGGGCCCGACAGAGCCCGACAGAGCCCGACAGAGCCCGACAGGGCCCAGTAGAGCCCGACAGAGCCCGACAGAGCCCGACAGAACCCGTCAGAGCCCGACAGAGCCCGACAGAGCCCGACAGAGCCCGACAGAGTCCGACAGGGCCCAGTAGAGCCCGACAGAGCCCGACAGAGCCCGACAGAGCCCGACAGGGCCCGACAGAGCCCGACAGAGCCCGACAGGGCCCGACAGGGCCCGACAGAGCCCGACAGAGCCCGACAGGGCCCGACAGAGCCCGACAGAGCCCGACAGAGCCCGACAGAGACCGACGGAGCCTGACAGAGCCCGACAGAGCCCAGTAGAGCCCGACAGAGCCCGACAGAGCCCGACAGAGCCCAGTAGAGCCCGACAGAGCCCGACAGGGCCCGACAGAGCCCGACAGGGCCCAGTAGAGCCCGACAGAGCCCGACAGAGCCCAGTAGAGCCCAGTAGAGCCCGACAGAGCCCGACAGAGCCCGACAGAGCCCGAGAGAGCCCAACAGGGCCCGACAGGGCCCAGTAGAGCCCGAAAGAGCCCAACAGAGCCCAGTAGAGCCCAGTAGATCCCGACAGGGCCCGATAGGGCCCGACAGAGCCCAGTAGAGCCCGACAGAGCCCGACAGAGCCTGACAGAGCCCGACAGGGCCCGACAGGGCCCGACAGAGCCCGACAGAGCCCGACAGGGCCCAGTAGAGCCCGACAGAGCCCGACAGAGCCCGACAGAGCCCGACAGAGCCCGACAGGGCCCAGTAGAGCCCGACAGAGCCCGACAGAGCCTGACAGAGCCCGACAGGGCCCGACAGGGCCCGACAGAGCCCGACAGGGCCCGACAGAGCCCGACAGAGCCCGACAGGGCCCAGTAGAGCCCGACAGAGCCCAACAGAGCCCGACAGAGCCCAGTAGAGCCCGACAGAGCCCGACAGAGCCCGACAGGGCCCGACAGAGCCCGACAGGGCCCGACAGGGCCCGACAGAGCCCGACAGAGCCCGACAGAGCCCGACAGGGCCCAGTAGAGCCCGACAGAGCCCGACAGAGCCCGACAGAGCCCGACAGAGCCCAGTAGAGCCCGACAGAACCCGACAGAGCCCGACAGAGCCCGACAGAGCCCAGTAGAGCCCGACAGAGCCCGACAGGGCCCGACAGGGCCCGACAGGGCCCAGTAGAGCCCGACAGAGCCCGACAGAGCCCAGTAGAGCCCAGTAGAGCCCGACAGAGCCCGACAGAGCCCGACAGAGCCCGACAGGGCCCGACAGAGCCCGACAGAGCCCAACAGGGCCCGACAGAGCCCGACAGGGCCCGACAGGGCCCAGTAGAGCCCGACAGAGCCCGACAGAGCCCAGTAGAGCCCAGTAGAGCCCGACAGGGCCCGACAGGGCCCGACAGGGCCCAGTAGAGCCCGACAGGGCCCGACAGGGCCCGACAGAGCCCGACAGAGCCCGACAGGGCCCGACAGGGCCCGACAGTGCCCAGTAGAGCCCGACAGAGCCCGACAGAGCCCGACAGAGCCCGACAGGGCCTGACAGGGCCCAGTAGAGCCCGACAGAGCCCGACAGGGCCCGACAGAGCCCGACAGAGCCCGGCAGGGCCCGACAGAGCCCGACAGGGCCCGACAGAGCCCGACAGAGCCCGACAGGGCACGACAGAGCCCGACAGAGCCCGACAGGGCCCGACAGAGCCCGACAGAGCCCGACAGAGCCCGACAGAACCCGACAGAGCCCGACAGAGCCCGACAGGGCCCGACAGAGCCCGACAGGGCCCAGTAGAGACCGACAGAGCCCGACAGAGCCCATTAGAGCCTAGTAGAGCCCGACAGAGCCCGACAGAGCCCGACAGAACCCGACAGAGCCCGACAGAGACCAGTTGAGCCCGACAGAGCCCGACAGAGCCCGACAGAGCCCGACAGGGCCCGACAGGGCCCGACAGGGCCCGACAGGGACCAGTAGAGCCCGACAGAGCCCGACAGAGCCCGACAGAGCCCAGTAGAGCCCGACAGAGCCCGACAGAGCCCGACAGAGCCCGACAGGGCCCGACAGAGCCCGACAGAGACCGACAGGGCCCGACAGGGCCCGACAGAGCCCGACAGGGCCCGACAGAGCCCGATTGAGCCCGACAGAGCCCGACAGGGCCCGACAGAGCCCGATTGAGCCCGACAGAGCCCGACAGAGCCCGACAGGGCCCAGTAGAGCCCGACAGAGCCCGACAGAGCCCGACAGAGCCCGACAGAGCCCAGTAGAGCCCGACAGAGCCCGAGAGAGCCCGACAGAGCCCGACAGAGCCCGACAGGGCCCGACAGGGCCCGACAGGGCCCGACAGAGCCCAGTAGAGCCCGACAGAGCCCGACAGAACCCGACAGAGCCCGACAGGGCCCGACAGGGCCCAGTAGAGCCCGACAGAGCCCGACAGAGCCCGAAAGAGCCCAGTAGAGCCCGACAGAGCCCGACAGGGCCCGACAGAGCCCGACAGGGCCCAGTAGAGCCCGACAGAGCCCGACAGAGCCCAGTAGAGCCCAGTAGAGCCCGACAGAGCCCGACAGAGCCCGACAGGGCCCGACAGAGCCCGACAGAGCCCGACAGGGCCCGTCAGGGCCCGACAGGGCCCAGTAGAGCCCGAAAGAGCCCGACAGAGCCCAGTAGAGCCCAGTAGAGCCCGACAGGGCCCGACAGGGCCCGACAGAGCCCAGTAGAGCCCGACAGAGCCCGACAGAGCCTGACAGAGCCCGACAGGGCCCGACAGGGCCCGACAGAGCCCGACAGAGCCCGACAGGGCCCAGTAGAGCCCGACAGAGCCCGACAGAGCCCGACAGAGCCCGACAGAGCCCGACAGGGCCCAGTAGAGCCCGACAGAGCCCGACAGAGCCTGACAGAGCCCGACAGGGCCCGACAGGGCCCGACAGAGCCCGACAGAGCCCGACAGGGCCCAGTAGAGCCCGACAGAGCCCGACAGAGCCCGACAGGGCCCGACAGAGTCTGACAGAGCCCGACAGGGCCCAGTAGAGCCCGACAGAGCCCGACAGAGCCCGACAGAGCCCAACAGAGCCCGACAGAGCCCAGTAGAGCCCGACAGAGCCCGACAGAGCCCGACAGAACCAGACAGGGCCCGACAGAGCCCGAAAGAGCCCGACAGGGCCCGACAGGGCCCGACAGAGCCCGACAGAGCCCGACAGAGCCCGACAGGGCCCAGTAGAGCCCGACAGAGCCCGACAGAGCCCGACAGAGCCCAGTAGAGCCCGACAGAACCCGACAGAGCCCGACAGAGCCCGACAGAGCCCAGTAGAGCCCGACAGAGCCCGACAGGGCCCGACAGGGCCCGACAGGGCCCAGTAGAGCCCGACAGAGCCCGACAGAGCCCAGTAGAGCCCAGTAGAGCCCGACAGAGCCCGACAGAGCCCGACAGAGCCCGACAGGGCCCGACAGAGCCCGACAGGGCCCGACAGGGCCCGACAGTGCCCAGTAGAGCCCGACAGAGCCCGACAGAGCCCGACAGAGCCCGACAGGGCCCGACAGAGCCCGACAGAGCCCGACAGGGCCCGACAGAGCCCTAGTAGAGCCCGACAGAGCCCGACAGAGCCCGACAGAGCCCGACAGGGCCCGACAGAGCCCGACAGAGCCCGACAGGGCCCAGTAGAGCCCGACAGAGCCCGACAGAGCCCGACAGAGCCCGACAGGGCCCGACAGGGCCCAGTAGAGCCCGACAGAGCCCGACAGAGCCCAACAGAGCCCAGTAGAGCCCGACAGAGCCCGACAGGGCCCGACAGAGCCCGACAGGGCCCAGTAGAGCCCGACAGAGCCCGACAGAGCCCAGTAGAGCCCAGTAGAGCCCGACAGAGCCCGACAGAGCCCGACAGAGCCCGACAGGGCCCGACAGAGCCCGACAGAGCCCGACAGGGCCCGACAGAGCCCGACAGGGCCCGACAGAGCCCGACAGAGCCCGACAGGGCCCGACAGAGCCCGACAGGGCCCGACAGGGCCCGACAGAGCCCGACAGAGCCCGACAGAGCCCGACAGGGCCCAGTAGAGCCCGACAGAGCCCGACAGAGCCTGACAGAGCCCGACAGGGCCCGACAGGGCCCGACAGAGCCCGACAGAGCCCGACAGGGCCCAGTAGAGCCCGACAGAGCCCGACAGAGCCTGACAGAGCCCGACAGGGCCCGACAGGCCCCGACAGAGCCCGACAGGGCCCGACAGCGCCCGACAGAGCCCGACAGGGCCCAGTAGAGCCCGACAGAGCCCGACAGAGCCCAACAGAGCCCGACAGAGCCCAACAGAGCCCGACAGAGCCCGACAGAGCCCGACAGGGCCCGACAGAGCCCGACAGGGCCCGACAGAGCCCGACAGAGCCCGACAGAGCCCGACAGAGCCCGACAGGGCCCAGTAGAGCCCGACAGAGCCCGACAGAGCCCGACAGAGCCCGACAGAGCCCAGTAGAGCCCGACAGAACCCGACAGAGCCCGACAGAGCCCGACAGAGCCCAGTAGAGCCCGACAGAGCCCGACAGGGCCCGACAGGGCCCGACAGGGCCCAGTAGAGCCCGACAGAGCCCGACAGAGCCCAGTAGAGCCCAGTAGAGCCCGACAGAGCCCGACAGAGCCCGACAGGGCCCGACAGAGCCCGACAGAGCCCGACAGGGCCCGACAGAGCGCGACAGGGCCCGACAGGGCCCAGTAGAGCCCGACAGAGCCCGACAGAGCCCAGTAGAGCCCAGTAGAGCCCGACAGGGCCCGACAGGGCCCGACAGGGCCCAGTAGAGCCCGACAGAGCCCGACAGAGCCTGACAGAGCCCGACAGGGACCGACAGGGCCCGACAGAGCCCGACAGAGCCCGACAGAGCCCGACAGAGCCCGACAGGGCCCAGTAGAGCCCGACAGAGCCCGACAGAGCCCGACAGGGCCCGACAGGGCCCGACAGAGCCCGACAGAGCCCGACAGGGCCCAGTAGAGCCCGACAGAGCCCGACAGAGCCCGACAGAGCCCGACAGGGCCCAGTAGAGCCCGACAGAGCCCGACAGAGCCCGACAGAGCCCGACAGAGCCCAGCAGAGCCCGACAGAACCCGACAGAGCCCGACAGAGCCCGACAGAGCCCAGTAGAGCCCGACAGAGCCCGACAGGGCCCGACAGGGCCCGACAGGGCCCAGTAGAGCCCGACAGAGCCCGACAGAGCCCAGTAGAGCCCAGTAGAGCCCGACAGGGCCCGACAGGGCCCGACAGAGCCCAGTAGAGCCCGACAGAGCCCGACAGAGCCTGACAGAGCCCGACAGGGCCCGACAGGGCCCGACAGAGCCCGACAGAGCCCGACAGGGCCCAGTAGAGCCCGACAGAGCCCGACAGAGCCCGACAGAGCCCGACAGGGCCCGACAGAGTCCGACAGAGCCCGACAGGGGCCGACAGAGCCCGACAGGGCCCGACAGAGCCCGACAGAGCCCGACAGAGCCCGACAGGGCCCAGTAGAGCCCGACAGAGCCCGACAGAGCCCGACAGGGCCCGACAGGGCCCGACAGGGCCCAGTAGAGCCCGACAGAGCCCGACAGAGCCCAGTAGAGCCCAGTAGAGCCCGACAGAGCCCGACAGAGCCCGACAGAGCCCGACAGGGCCCGACAGAGCCCGACAGAGCCCAACAGGGCCCGACAGAGCCCGACAGGGCCCGACAGGGCCCAGTAGAGCCCGACAGAGCCCGACAGAGCCCAGTAGAGCCCAGTAGAGCCCGACAGGGCCCGACAGGGCCCGACAGGGCCCAGTAGAGCCCGACAGGGCCCGACAGGGCCCGACAGAGCCCGACAGAGCCCGACAGGGCCCGACAGGGCCCGACAGTGCCCAGTAGAGCCCGACAGAGCCCGACAGAGTCCGACAGAGCCCGACAGGGCCTGACAGGGCCCAGTAGAGCCCGACAGAGCCCGACAGGGCCCGACAGAGCCCGAAAGAGCCCGGCAGGGCCCGACAGAGCCCGACAGGGCCCGACAGAGCCCGACAGAGCCCGACAGGGCACGACACAGCCCGACAGAGCCCGACAGGGCCCGACAGAGCCCGACAGAGCCCGACAGAGCCCGACAGAACCCGACAGAGCCCGACAGAGCCCGACAGGGCCCGACAGAGCCCGACAGGGCCCAGTAGAGACCGACAGAGCCCGACAGAGCCCATTAGAGCCTAGTAGAGCCCGACAGAGCCCGACAGAGCCCGACAGAACCCGACAGAGCCCGACAGAGACCAGTTGAGCCCGACAGAGCCCGACAGAGCCCGACAGAGCCCGACAGGGCCCGACAGGGCCCGACAGGGACCAGTAGAGCCCGACAGAGCCCGACAGAGCCCGACAGAGCCCAGTAGAGCCCGACAGAGCCCGACAGAGCCCGACAGAGCCCGACAGGGCCCGACAGAGCCCGACAGAGCCCGACAGGGCCCGACAGGGCCCGACAGAGCCCGACAGGGCCCGACAGAGCCCGATTGAGCCCGACAGAGCCCGACAGGGCCCGACAGAGCCCGATTGAGCCCGACAGAGCCCGACAGAGCCCGACAGGGCCCAGTAGAGCCCGACAGAGCCCGACAGAGCCCGACAGAGCCCGACAGAGCCCAGTAGAGCCCGACAGAGCCCGAGAGAGCCCGACAGAGCCCGACAGAGCCCGACAGGGCCCGACAGGGCCCGACAGGGCCCGACAGAGCCCAGTAGAGCCCGACAGAGCCCGACAGAACCCGACAGAGCCCGACAGGGCCCGACAGGGCCCAGTAGAGCCCGACAGAGCCCGACAGAGCCCGAAAGAGCCCAGTAGAGCCCGACAGAGCCCGACAGGGCCCGACAGAGCCCGACAGGGCCCAGTAGAGCCCGACAGAGCCCGACAGAGCCCAGTAGAGCCCAGTAGAGCCCGACAGAGCCCGACAGAGCCCGACAGGGCCCGACAGAGCCCGACAGAGCCCGACAGGGCCCGTCAGGGCCCGACAGGGCCCAGTAGAGCCCGAAAGAGCCCGACAGAGCCCAGTAGAGCCCAGTAGAGCCCGACAGGGCCCGACAGGGCCCGACAGAGCCCAGTAGAGCCCGACAGAGCCCGACAGAGCCTGACAGAGCCCGACAGGGCCCGACAGGGCCCGACAGAGCCCGACAGAGCCCGACAGGGCCCAGTAGAGCCCGACAGAGCCCGACAGAGCCCGACAGAGCCCGACAGAGCCCGACAGGGCCCAGTAGAGCCCGACAGAGCCCGACAGAGCCTGACAGAGCCCGACAGGGCCCGACAGGGCCCGACAGAGCCCGACAGAGCCCGACAGGGCCCAGTAGAGCCCGACAGAGCCCGACAGAGCCCGACAGGGCCCGACAGAGTCTGACAGAGCCCGACAGGGCCCAGTAGAGCCCGACAGAGCCCGACAGAGCCCGACAGAGCCCAACAGAGCCCGACAGAGCCCAGTAGAGCCCGACAGAGCCCGACAGAGCCCGACAGAACCAGACAGGGCCCGACAGAGCCCGAAAGAGCCCGACAGGGCCCGACAGGGCCCGACAGAGCCCGACAGAGCCCGACAGAGCCCGACAGGGCCCAGTAGAGCCCGACAGAGCCCGACAGAGCCCGACAGAGCCCAGTAGAGCCCGACAGAACCCGACAGAGCCCGACAGAGCCCGACAGAGCCCAGTAGAGCCCGACAGAGCCCGACAGGGCCCGACAGGGCCCGACAGGGCCCAGTAGAGCCCGACAGAGCCCGACAGAGCCCAGTAGAGCCCAGTAGAGCCCGACAGAGCCCGACAGAGCCCGACAGAGCCCGACAGGGCCCGACAGAGCCCGACAGGGCCCGATAGGGCCCGACAGTGCCCAGTAGAGCCCGACAGAGCCCGACAGAGCCCGACAGAGCCCGACAGGGCCCGACAGAGCCCGACAGAGCCCGACAGGGCCCGACAGAGCCCTAGTAGAGCCCGACAGAGCCCGACAGAGCCCGACAGAGCCCGACAGGGCCCGACAGAGCCCGACAGAGCCCGACAGGGCCCAGTAGAGCCCGACAGAGCCCGACAGAGCCCGACAGAGCCCGACAGGGCCCGACAGGGCCCAGTAGAGCCCGACAGAGCCCGACAGGGCCCGACAGAGCCCGACAGAGCCCGACAGAGCCCGACAGGGCCCGACAGAGCCCGACAGGGCCCAGTAGAGCCCGACAGAGCCCGACAGAGCCCAGTAGAGCCCAGTAGAGCCCGACAGAGCCCGACAGAGCCCGACAGAGACCGACAGGGCCCGACAGAGCCCGACAGAGCCCGACAGGGCCCGACAGAGCCCGACAGGGCCCGACAGAGCCCGACAGAGCCCGACAGGGCCCGACAGAGCCCGACAGGGCCCGACAGGGCCCGACAGAGCCCGACAGAGCCCGACAGAGCCCGACAGGGCCCAGTAGAGCCCGACAGAGCCCGACAGAGCCTGACAGAGCCCGACAGGGCCCGACAGGGCCCGACAGAGCCCGACAGAGCCCGACAGGGCCCAGTAGAGCCCGACAGAGCCCGACAGAGCCTGACAGAGCCCGACAGGGCCCGACAGGCCCCGACAGAGCCCGACAGGGCCCGACAGCGCCCGACAGAGCCCGACAGGGCCCAGTAGAGCCCGACAGAGCCCGACAGAGCCCAACAGAGCCCGACAGAGCCCAACAGAGCCCGACAGAGCCCGACAGAGCCCGACAGGGCCCGACAGAGCCCGACAGGGCCCGACAGAGCCCGACAGAGCCCGACAGAGCCCGACAGAGCCCGACAGGGCCCAGTAGAGCCCGACAGAGCCCGACAGAGCCCGACAGAGCCCGACAGAGCCCAGTAGAGCCCGACAGAACCCGACAGAGCCCGACAGAGCCCGACAGAGCCCAGTAGAGCCCGACAGAGCCCGACAGGGCCCGACAGGGCCCGACAGGGCCCAGTAGAGCCCGACAGAGCCCGACAGAGCCCAGTAGAGCCCAGTAGAGCCCGACAGAGCCCGACAGAGCCCGACAGAGCCCGACAGGGCCCGACAGAGCCCGACAGAGCCCGACAGGGCCCGACAGAGCGCGACAGGGCCCGACAGGGCCCAGTAGAGCCCGACAGAGCCCGACAGAGCCCAGTAGAGCCCAGTAGAGCCCGACAGGGCCCGACAGGGCCCGACAGGGCCCAGTAGAGCCCGACAGAGCCCGACAGAGCCTGACAGAGCCCGACAGGGACCGACAGGGCCCGACAGAGCCCGACAGAGCCCGACAGAGCCCGACAGAGCCCGACAGGGCCCAGTAGAGCCCGACAGAGCCCGACAGAGCCCGACAGGGCCCGACAGGGCCCGACAGAGCCCGACAGAGCCCGACAGGGCCCAGTAGAGCCCGACAGAGCCCGACAGAGCCCGACAGAGCCCGACAGGGCCCAGTAGAGCCCGACAGAGCCCGACAGAGCCCGACAGAGCCCGACAGAGCCCAGCAGAGCCCGACAGAACCCGACAGAGCCCGACAGAGCCCGACAGAGCCCAGTAGAGCCCGACAGAGCCCGACAGGGCCCGACAGGGCCCGACAGGGCCCAGTAGAGCCCGACAGAGCCCGACAGAGCCCAGTAGAGCCCAGTAGAGCCCGACAGGGCCCGACAGGGCCCGACAGAGCCCAGTAGAGCCCGACAGAGCCCGACAGAGCCTGACAGAGCCCGACAGGGCCCGACAGGGCCCGACAGAGCCCGACAGAGCCCGACAGGGCCCAGTAGAGCCCGACAGAGCCCGACAGAGCCCGACAGAGCCCGACAGGGCCCGACAGAGTCCGACAGAGCCCGACAGGGGCCGACAGAGCCCGACAGGGCCCGACAGAGCCCGACAGAGCCCGACAGAGCCCGACAGGGCCCAGTAGAGCCCGACAGAGCCCGACAGAGCCCGACAGAGCCCAGTAGAGCCCGACAGAGCCCGACAGAGCCCGACAGAGCCCGACAGGGCCCGACAGGGCCCGACAGAGCCCGACAGAGCCCGACAGGGCCCGACAGAGCCCGACAGGGCCCAGTAGAGCCCGACAGAGCCCGACGGAGCCTGACAGAGCCCGACAGAGCCCAGTAGAGCCCGACAGAGCCCGACAGAGCCCGACAGAGCCCAGTAGAGCCCGACAGAGCCCGACAGGGCCCGACAGAGCCCGACAGGGCCCAGTAGAGCCCGACAGAGCCCGACAGAGCCCAGTAGAGCCCAGTAGAGCCCGACAGAGCCCGACAGAGCCCGACAGAGCCCGACAGAGCCCGACAGGGCCCGACAGGGCCCAGTAGAGCCCGAAAGAGCCCAACAGAGCCCAGTAGAGCCCAGTAGATCCCGACAGGGCCCGATAGGGCCCGACAGAGCCCAGTAGAGCCCGACAGAGCCCGACAGAGCCTGACAGAGCCCGACAGGGCCCGACAGGGCCCGACAGAGCCCGACAGAGCCCGACAGGGCCCAGTAGAGCCCGACAGAGCCCGACAGAGCCCGACAGAGCCCGACAGAGCCCGACAGGGCCCAGTAGAGCCCGACAGAGCCCGACAGAGCCTGACAGAGCCCGACAGGGCCCGACAGGGCCCGACAGAGCCCGACAGGGCCCGACAGAGCCCGACAGAGCCCGACAGGGCCCAGTAGAGCCCAGTAGAGCCCGACAGGGCCCGACAGGGCCCGACAGGGCCCAGTAGAGCCCGACAGGGCCCGACAGGGCCCGACAGAGCCCGACAGAGCCCGACAGGGCCCGACAGGGCCCGACAGTGCCCAGTAGAGCCCGACAGAGCCCGACAGAGCCCGACAGAGCCCGACAGGGCCTGACAGGGCCCAGTAGAGCCCGACAGAGCCCGACAGGGCCCGACAGAGCCCGACAGAGCCCGGCAGGGCCCGACAGAGCCCGACAGGGCCCGACAGAGCCCGACAGAGCCCGACAGGGCACGACAGAGCCCGACAGAGCCCGACAGGGCCCGACAGAGCCCGACAGAGCCCGACAGAGCCCGACAGAACCCGACAGAGCCCGACAGAGCCCGACAGGGCACGACAGAGCCCGACAAGGCCCAGTAGAGACCGACAGAGCCCGACAGAGCCCATTAGAGCCTAGTAGAGCCCGACAGAGCCCGACAGAGCCCGACAGAACCCGACAGAGCCCGACAGAGACCAGTTGAGCCCGACAGAGCCCGACAGAGCCCGACAGAGCCCGACAGGGCCCGACAGGGCCCGACAGGGACCAGTAGAGCCCGACAGAGCCCGACAGAGCCCGACAGAGCCCAGTAGAGCCCGACAGAGCCCGACAGAGCCCGACAGAGCCCGACAGGGCCCGACAGAGCCCGACAGAGCCCGACAGGGCCCGACAGGGCCCGACAGAGCCCGACAGGGCCCGACAGAGCCCGATTGAGCCCGACAGAGCCCGACAGGGCCCGACAGAGCCCGATTGAGCCCGACAGAGCCCGACAGAGCCCGACAGGGCCCAGTAGAGCCCGACAGAGCCCGACAGAGCCCGACAGAGCCCGACAGAGCCCAGTAGAGCCCGACAGAGCCCGAGAGAGCCCGACAGAGCCCGACAGAGCCCGACAGGGCCCGACAGGGCCCGACAGGGCCCGACAGAGCCCAGTAGAGCCCGACAGAGCCCGACAGAGCCCGACAGAGCCCGACAGGGCCCGACAGGGCCCAGTAGAGCCCGACAGAGCCCGACAGAGCCCGAAAGAGCCCAGTAGAGCCCGACAGAGCCCGACAGGGCCCGACAGGGCCCGACAGGGCCCAGTAGAGCCCGACAGAGCCCGACAGAGCCCAGTAGAGCCCAGTAGAGCCCGACAGAGCCTGACAGAGCCCGACAGGGCCCGACAGAGCCCGACAGAGCCCGACAGGGCCCGTCAGGGCCCGACAGGGCCCAGTAGAGCCCGAAAGAGCCCGACAGAGCCCAGTAGAGCCCAGTAGAGCCCGACAGGGCCCGACAGGGCCCGACAGAGCCCAGTAGAGCCCGACAGAGCCCGACAGAGCCTGACAGAGCCCGACAGGGCCCGACAGGGCCCGACAGAGCCCGACAGAGCCCGACAGGGCCCAGTAGAGCCCGACAGAGCCCGACAGAGCCCGACAGAGCCCGACAGAGCCCGACAGGGCCCAGTAGAGCCCGACAGAGCCCGACAGAGCCTGACAGAGCCCGACAGGGCCCGACAGGGCCCGACAGAGCCCGACAGAGCCCGACAGGGCCCAGTAGAGCCCGACAGAGCCCGACAGAGCCCGACAGGGCCCGACAGAGTCTGACAGAGCCCGACAGGGCCCAGTAGAGCCCGACAGAGCCCGACAGAGCCCGACAGAGCCCAACAGAGCCCGACAGAGCCCAGTAGAGCCCGACAGAGCCCGACAGAGCCCGACAGAACCAGACAGGGCCCGACAGAGCCCGAAAGAGCCCGACAGGGCCCGACAGGGCCCGACAGAGCCCGACAGAGCCCGACAGAGCCCGACAGGGCCCAGTAGAGCCCGACAGAGCCCGACAGAGCCCGACAGAGCCCAGTAGAGCCCGACAGAACCCGACAGAGCCCGACAGAGCCCGACAGAGCCCAGTAGAGCCCGACAGAGCCCGACAGGGCCCGACAGGGCCCGACAGGGCCCAGTAGAGCCCGACAGAGCCCGACAGAGCCCAGTAGAGCCCAGTAGAGCCCGACAGAGCCCGACAGAGCCCGACAGAGCCCGAGAGGGCCCGACAGAGCCCGACAAGGCCCGACAGGGCCCGACAGTGCCCAGTAGAGCCCGACAGAGCCCGACAGAGCCCGACAGAGCCCGACAGGGCCCGACAGAGCCCGACAGAGCCCGACAGGGCCCGACAGAGCCCTAGTAGAGCCCGACAGAGCCCGACAGAGCCCGACAGAGCCCGACAGGGCCCGACAGAGCCCGACAGAGCCCGACAGGGCCCAGTAGAGCCCGACAGAGCCCGACAGAGCCCGACAGAGCCCGACAGGGCCCGACAGGGCCCAGTAGAGCCCGACAGAGCCCGACAGAGCCCAACAGAGCCCAGTAGAGCCCGACAGAGCCCGACAGGGCCCGACAGAGCCCGACAGGGCCCAGTAGAGCCCGACAGAGCCCGACAGAGCCCAGTAGAGCCCAGTAGAGCCCGACAGAGCCCGACAGAGCCCGACAGAGCCCGACAGGGCCCGACAGAGCCCGACAGAGCCCGACAGGGCCCGACAGAGCCCGACAGGGCCCGACAGAGCCCGACAGAGCCCGACAGGGCCCGACAGAGCCCGACAGGGCCCGACAGGGCCCGACAGAGCCCGACAGAGCCCGACAGAGCCCGACAGGGCCCAGTAGAGCCCGACAGAGCCCGACAGAGCCTGACAGAGCCCGACAGGGCCCGACAGGGCCCGACAGAGCCCGACAGGGCCCAGTAGAGCCCGACAGAGCCCGACAGAGCCTGACAGAGCCCGACAGGGCCCGACAGGCCCCGACAGAGCCCGACAGGGCCCGACAGCGCCCGACAGAGCCCGACAGGGCCCAGTAGAGCCCGACAGAGCCCGACAGAGCCCAACAGAGCCCGACAGAGCCCAACAGAGCCCGACAGAGCCCGACAGAGCCCGACAGGGCCCGACAGAGCCCGACAGGGCCCGACAGGGCCCGACAGAGCCCGACAGAGCCCGACAGAGCCCGACAGGGCCCAGTAGAGCCCGACAGAGCCCGACAGAGCCCGACAGAGCCCGACAGAGCCCAGTAGAGCCCGACAGAACCCGACAGAGCCCGACAGAGCCCGACAGAGCCCAGTAGAGCCCGACAGAGCCCGACAGGGCCCGACAGGGCCCGACAGGGCCCAGTAGAGCCCGACAGAGCCCGACAGAGCCCAGTAGAGCCCAGTAGAGCCCGACAGAGCCCGACAGAGCCCGACAGAGCCCGACAGGGCCCGACAGAGCCCGACAGAGCCCGACAGGGCCCGACAGAGCGCGACAGGGCCCGACAGGGCCCAGTAGAGCCCGACAGAGCCCGACAGAGCCCAGTAGAGCCCAGTAGAGCCCGACAGGGCCCGACAGGGCCCGACAGGGCCCAGTAGAGCCCGACAGAGCCCGACAGAGCCTGACAGAGCCCGACAGGGACCGACAGGGCCCGACAGAGCCCGACAGAGCCCGACAGAGCCCGACAGAGCCCGACAGGGCCCAGTAGAGCCCGACAGAGCCCGACAGAGCCCGACAGAGCCCGACAGGGCCCGACAGGGCCCGACAGAGCCCGACAGAGCCCGACAGGGCCCAGTAGAGCCCGACAGAGCCCGACAGAGCCCGACAGAGCCCGACAGGGCCCAGTAGAGCCCGACAGAGCCCGACAGAGCCCGACAGAGCCCGACAGAGCCCAGCAGAGCCCGACAGAACCCGACAGAGCCCGACAGAGCCCGACAGAGCCCAGTAGAGCCCGACAGAGCCCGACAGGGCCCGACAGGGCCCGACAGGGCCCAGTAGAGCCCGACAGAGCCCGACAGAGCCCAGTAGAGCCCAGTAGAGCCCGACAGGGCCCGACAGGGCCCGACAGAGCCCAGTAGAGCCCGACAGAGCCCGACAGAGCCTGACAGAGCCCGACAGGGCCCGACAGGGCCCGACAGAGCCCGACAGAGCCCGACAGGGCCCAGTAGAGCCCGACAGAGCCCGACAGAGCCTGACAGAGCCCGACAGGGCCCGACAGGCCCCGACAGAGCCCGACAGGACCCGACAGAGCCCGACAGAGCCCGACAGGGCCCAGTAGAGCCCGACAGAGCCCGACAGAGCCCAACAGAGCCCGACAGAGCCCAGTAGAGCCCGACAGAGCCCGACAGAGCCCGACAGAGCCCAGTAGAGCCCGACAGAGCCCGACAGAGCCCGACAGAGCCCGACAGAGCCTGACAGAGCCCGACAGGGCCCGACAGGGCCCGACAGAGCCCGACAGAGCCCGACAGGGCCCAGTAGAGCCCGACAGAGCCCGACAGAGCCCGACAGAGCCCGACAGAGCCCGACAGGGCCCAGTAGAGCCCGACAGAGCCCGACAGAGCCTGACAGAGCCCGACAGGGCCCGACAGGGCCCGACAGAGCCCGACAGAGCCCGACAGGGCCCAGTAGAGCCCGACAGAGCCCGACAGAGCCCGACAGGGCCCGACAGAGTCTGACAGAGCCCGACAGGGCCCAGTAGAGCCCGACAGAGCCCGACAGAGCCCGACAGAGCCCAACAGAGCCCGACAGAGCCCAGTAGAGCCCGACAGAGCCCGACAGAGCCCGACAGAACCAGACAGGGCCCGACAGAGCCCGACAGAGCCCGACAGAGCCCGACAGGGCCCAGTAGAGCCCGACAGAGCCCGACAGAGCCCGACAGAGCCCAGTAGAGCCCGACAGAACCCGACAGAGCCCGACAGAGCCCGACAGAGCCCAGTAGAGCCCGACAGAGCCCGACAGGGCCCGACAGGGCCCGACAGGGCCCAGTAGAGCCCGACAGAGCCCGACAGAGCCCAGTAGAGCCCAGTAGAGCCCGACAGAGCCCGACAGAGCCCGACAGAGCCCGACAGGGCCCGACAGAGCCCGACAGGGCCCGACAGGGCCCGACAGTGCCCAGTAGAGCCCGACAGAGCCCGACAGAGCCCGACAGAGCCCGACAGAGCCCGACAGGGCCCGACAGAGCCCGACAGAGCCCGACAGGGCCCGACAGGGCCCGACAGAGCCCTAGTAGAGCCCGACAGAGCCCGACAGAGCCCGACAGAGCCCGACAGGGCCCGACACAGCCCGACAGAGCCCGACAGGGCCCGACAGAGCCCGACAGAGCCCGACAGGGCCCAGTAGAGCCCGACAGAGCCCGACAGAGCCCGACAGAGCCCGACAGGGCCCGACAGGGCCCAGTAGAGCCCGACAGAGCCCGACAGAGCCCAACAGAGCCCAGTAGAGCCCGACAGAGCCCGACAGGGCCCGACAGAGCCCGACAGGGCCCAGTAGAGCCCGACAGAGCCCGACAGAGCCCAGTAGAGCCCAGTAGAGCCCGACAGAGCCCGACAGAGCCCGACAGAGCCCGACAGGGCCCGACAGAGCCCGACAGAGCCCGACAGGGCCCGACAGAGCCCGACAGGGCCCGACAGAGCCCGACAGAGCCCGACAGGGCCCGACAAAGCCCGACAGGGCCCGACAGGGCCCGACAGAGCCCGACAGAGCCCGACAGAGCTCGACAGGGCCCAGTAGAGCCCGACAGAGCCCGACAGAGCCTGACAGAGCCCGACAGGGCCCGACAGGGCCCGAAAGAGCCCGACAGAGCCCGACAGGGCCCAGTAGAGCCCGACAGAGCCCGACAGAGCCTGACAGAGCCCGACAGGGCCCGACAGGCCCCGACAGAGCCCGACAGGGCCCGACAGAGCCCGACAGAGCCCGACAGGGCCCAGTAGAGCCCGACAGAGCCCGACAGAGCACAACAGAGCCCGACAGAGCCCAACAGAGCCCGACAGAGCCTGACAGAGCCCGACAGGGCCCGACAGAGCCCGACAGGGCCCGACAGGGCCCGACAGAGCCCGACAGAGCCCGACAGAGCCCGACAGGGCCCAGTAGAGCCCGACAGAGCCCGACAGAGCCCGACAGAGCCCAGTAGAGCCCGACAGAACCCGACAGAGCCCGACAGAGCCCGACAGAGCCCAGTAGAGCCCGACAGAGCCCGACAGGGCCCGACAGGGCCTGACAGGGCCCAGTAGAGCCCGACAGAGCCCGACAGAGCCCAGTAGAGCCCAGTAGAGCCCGACAGAGCCCGACAGAGCCCGACAGAGCCCGACAGGGCCCGACAGAGCCCGACAGAGCCCGACAGGGCCCGACAGAGCGCGACAGGGCCCGACAGGGCCCAGTAGAGCCCGACAGAGCCCGACAGAGCCCAGTAGAGCCCAGTAGAGCCCGACAGGGCCCGACAGGGCCCGACAGGGCCCAGTAGAGCCCGACAGAGCCCGACAGAGCCTGACAGAGCCCGACAGGGACCGACAGGGCCCGACAGAGCCCGACAGAGCCCGACAGAGCCCGACAGAGCCCGACAGGGCCCAGTAGAGCCCGACAGAGCCCGACAGAGCCCGACAGAGCCCGACAGGGCCCGACAGGGCCCGACAGAGCCCGACAGAGCCCGACAGGGCCCAGTACAGCCCGACAGAGCCCGACAGAGCCCGACAGAGCCCGACAGAGCCCAGTAGAGCCCGACAGAACCCGACAGAGCCCGACAGAGCCCGACAGAGCCCAGTAGAGCCCGACAGAGCCCGACAGGGCCCGACAGGGCCCGACAGGGCCCAGTAGAGCCCGACAGAGCCCGACAGAGCCCAGTAGAGCCCAGTAGAGCCCGACAGGGCCCGACAGGGCCCGACAGAGCCCAGTAGAGCCCGACAGAGCCCGACAGAGCCTGACAGAGCCCGACAGGGCCCGACAGGGCCCGACAGAGCCCGACAGAGCCCGACAGGGCCCAGTAGAGCCCGACAGAGCCCGACAGAGCCTGACAGAGCTCGACAGGGCCCGACAGGCCCCGACAGAGCCCGACAGGGCCCGACAGAGCCCGACAGAGCCCGACAGGGCCCAGTAGAGCCCGACAGAGCCCGACAGAGCCCAACAGAGCCCGACAGAGCCCAGTAGAGCCCGACAGAGCCCGACAGAGCCCGACAGAGCCCAGTAGAGCCCGACAGAGCCCGACAGAGCCCGACAGAGCCTGACAGAGCCCGACAGGGCCCAACAGGGCCCGACAGAGCCCGACAGAGCCCGACAGGGCCCAGTAGAGCCCGACAGAGCCCGACAGAGCCCGACAGAGCCCGACAGAGCCCGACAGGGCCCAGTAGAGCCCGACAGAGCCCGACAGAGCCTGACAGAGCCCGACAGGGCCCGACAGGGCCCAGTAGAGCCCGACAGAGCCCGACAGAGCCCGACAGGGCCCGACAGAGTCTGACAGAGCCCGACAGGGCCCAGTAGAGCCCGACAGAGCCCGACAGAGCCCGACAGAGCCCAACAGAGCCCGACAGAGCCCAGTAGAGCCCGACAGAGCCCGACAGAGCCCGACAGAACCAGACAGGGCCCGACAGAGCCCGAAAGAGCCCGACAGGGCCCGACAGAGCCCGACAGAGCCCGACAGAGCCCGACAGAGCCCGACAGAGCCCAGTAGAGCCCGACAGAACCCGACAGAGCCCGACAGAGCCCGACAGAGCCCAGTAGAGCCCGACAGAGCCCGACAGGGCCCGACAGGGCCCGACAGGGCCCAGTAGAGCCCGACAGAGCCCGACAGAGCCCAGTAGAGCCCAGTAGAGCCCGACAGGGCCCGACAGGGCCCGACAGAGCCCAGTAGAGCCCGACAGAGCCCGACAGAGCCTGACAGAGCCCGACAGGGCCCGACAGGGCCCGACAGAGCCCGACAGAGCCCGACAGGGCCCAGTAGAGCCCGACAGAGCCCGACAGAGCCTGACAGAGCCCGACAGGGCCCGACAGGCCCCGACAGAGCCCGACAGGGCCCGACAGAGCCCGACAGAGCCCGACAGGGCCCAGTAGAGCCCGACAGAGCCCGACAGAGCCCGACAGGGCCCGACAGAGCCCGACAGAGCCCGACAGAGCCCGACAGAGCCCGACAGAGCCCGACAGGGCCCGACAGAGCCCGACAGAGCCCGACAGGGCCCGACAGGGCCCGACAGAGCCCGACAGAGCCCGACAGAGCCCGACAGGGCCCAGTAGAGCCCGACAGAGCCCGACAGAGCCCGACAGAGCCCAGTAGAGCCCGACAGAACCCGACAGAGCCCGACAGAGCCCGACAGAGCCCAGTAGAGCCCGACAGAGCCCGACAGGGCCCGACAGGGCCCGACAGGGCCCAGTAGAGCCCGACAGAGCCCGACAGAGCCCAGTAGAGCCCAGTAGAGCCCGACAGAGCCCGACAGAGCCCGACAGGGCCCGACAGAGACCGACAGAGACCGACAGGGCCCGACAGAGCGCGACAGGGCCCGACAGAGCCCAGTAGAGCCCGACAGAGCCCGACAGAGCCCAGTAGAGCCCAGTAGAGCCCGACAGGGCCCGACAGGGCCCGACAGGGCCCAGTAGAGCCCGACAGAGCCCGACAGAGCCTGACAGAGCCCGACAGGGACCGACAGGGCCCGACAGAGCCCGACAGAGCCCGACAGGGCCCAGTAGAGCCCGACAGAGCCCGACAGAGCCCGACAGAGCCCGACAGGGCCCAGTAGAGCCCGACAGAGCCCGACAGAGCCCGACAGAGCCCGACAGGGCCCGACAGGGCCCGACAGAGCCCGACAGAGCCCGACAGGGCCCAGTAGAGCCCGACAGAGCCCGACAGAGCCCGACAGAGCCCGACAGGGCCCAGTAGAGCCCGACAGAGCCCGACAGAGCCCGACAGAGCCCGACAGAGCCCAGTAGAGCCCGACAGAACCCGACAGAGCCCGACAGAGCCCGACAGAGCCCAGTAGAGCCCGACAGAGCCCGACAGGGCCCGACAGGGCCCGACAGGGCCCAGTAGAGCCCGACAGAGCCCGACAGAGCCCAGTAGAGCCCAGTAGAGCCCGACAGAGCCCGACAGAGCCCGACAGAGCCCGACAGGGCCCGACAGAGCCCGACAGAGCCCAACAGGGCCCGACAGAGCCCGACAGGGCCCGACAGGGCCCAGTAGAGCCCGACAGAGCCCGACAGAGCCCAGTAGAGCCCAGTAGAGCCCGACAGAGCCCGACAGGGCCCAGTAGAGCCCGACAGAGCCCGACAGAGCCCGACAGAGCCCAGTAGAGCCCGACAGAACCCGACAGAGCCCGACAGAGCCCGACAGAGCCCAGTAGAGCCCGACAGAGCCCGACAGGGCCCGACAGGGCCCGACAGGGCCCAGTAGAGCCCGACAGAGCCCGACAGAGCCCAGTAGAGCCCAGTAGAGCCCGACAGAGCCCGACAGAGCCCGACAGAGCCCGACAGGGCCCGACAGGGCCCGACAGGGCCCGACAGAGCCCGACAGAGCCCGACAGAGCCCGACAGGGCCCAGTAGAGCCCGACAGAGCCCGACAGAGCCCGACAGAGCCCGACAGAGCCCAGTAGAGCCCGACAGAACCCGACAGAGCCCGACAGAGCCCGACAGAGCCCAGTAGAGCCCGACAGAGCCCGACAGGGCCCGACAGGGCCCGACAGGGCCCAGTAGAGCCCGACAGAGCCCGACAGAGCCCAGTAGAGCCCAGTAGAGCCCGACAGAGCCCGACAGAGCCCGACAGAGCCCGACAGGGCCCGACAGAGCCCGACAGAGCCCGACAGGGCCCGACAGAGCGCGACAGGGCCCGACAGGGCCCAGTAGAGCCCGACAGAGCCCGACAGAGCCCAGTAGAGCCCAGTAGAGCCCGACAGGGCCCGACAGGGCCCGACAGGGCCCAGTAGAGCCCGACAGAGCCCGACAGAGCCTGACAGAGCCCGACAGGGACCGACAGGGCCCGACAGAGCCCGACAGAGCCCGACAGAGCCCGACAGAGCCCGACAGGGCCCAGTAGAGCCCGACAGAGCCCGACAGAGTCCGACAGAGCCCGACAGGGCCCGACAGGGCCCGACAGAGCCCGACAGAGCCCGACAGGGCCCAGTAGAGCCCGACAGAGCCCGACAGAGCCCGACAGAGCCCGACAGGGCCCAGTAGAGCCCGACAGAGCCCGACAGAGCCCGACAGAGCCCGACAGAGCCCAGTAGAGCCCGACAGAACCCGACAGAGCCCGACAGAGCCCGACAGAGCCCAGTAGAGCCCGACAGAGCCCGACAGGGCCCGACAGGGCCCGACAGGGCCCAGTAGAGCCCGACAGAGCCCGACAGAGCCCAGTAGAGCCCAGTAGAGCCCGACAGGGCCCGACAGGGCCCGACAGAGCCCAGTAGAGCCCGACAGAGCCCGACAGAGCCTTACAGAGCCCGACAGGGCCCGACAGGGCCCGACAGAGCCCGACAGAGCCCGACAGGGCCCAGTAGAGCCCGACAGAGCCCGACAGAGCCTGACAGAGCCCGACAGGGCCCGACAGGCCCCGACAGAGCCCGACAGGGCCCGACAGAGCCCGACAGAGCCCGACAGGGCCCAGTAGAGCCCGACAGAGCCCGACAGAGCCCAACAGAGCCCGACAGAGCCCAACAGAGCCCGACAGAGCCCGACAGAGCCCGACAGGGCCCGACAGAGCCCGACAGGGCCCGACAGGGCCCGACAGAGCCCGACAGAGCCCGACAGAGCCCGACAGGGCCCAGTAGAGCCCGACAGAGCCCGACAGAGCCCGACAGAGCCCGACAGAGCCCAGTAGAGCCCGACAGAACCCGACAGAGCCCGACAGAGCCCGACAGAGCCCAGTAGAGCCCGACAGAGCCCGACAGGGCCCGACAGGGCCCGACAGGGCCCAGTAGAGCCCGACAGAGCCCGACAGAGCCCAGTAGAGCGCAGTAGAGCCCGACAGAGCCCGACAGAGCCCGACAGAGCCCGACAGGGCCCGACAGAGACCGACAGAGACCGACAGGGCCCGACAGAGCGCGACAGGGCCCGACAGGGCCCAGTAGAGCCCGACAGAGCCCGACAGAGCCCAGTAGAGCCCAGTAGAGCCCGACAGGGCCCGACAGGGCCCGACAGGGCCCAGTAGAGCCCGACAGAGCCCGACAGAGCCTGACAGAGCCCGACAGGGACCGACAGGGCCCGACAGAGCCCGACAGAGCCCGACAGGGCCCAGTAGAGCCCGACAGAGCCCGACAGAGCCCGACAGAGCCCGACAGGGCCCAGTAGAGCCCGACAGAGCCCGACAGAGCCCGACAGTGCCCGACAGGGCCCGACAGGGCCCGACAGAGCCCGACAGAGCCCGACAGGGCCCAGTAGAGCCCGACAGAGCCCGACAGAGCCCGACAGAGCCCGACAGGGCCCAGTAGAGCCCGACAGAGCCCGACAGAGCCCGACAGAGCCCGACAGAGCCCAGTAGAGCCCGACAGAACCCGACAGAGCCCGACAGAGCCCGACAGAGCCCAGTAGAGCCCGACAGAGCCCGACAGGGCCCGACAGGGCCCGACAGGGCCCAGGTAGAGCCCGACAGAGCCCGACAGAGCCCAGTAGAGCCCAGTAGAGCCCGACAGAGCCCGACAGAGCCCGACAGAGCCCGACAGAGCCCAACAGGGCCCGACAGAGCCCGACAGGGCCCGACAGGGCCCAGTAGAGCCCGACAGAGCCCGACAGAGCCCAGTAGAGCCCAGTAGAGCCCGACAGGGCACGACAGGGCCCGACAGGGCCCAGAGAGCCCGACAGAGCCCGACAGAGCCCGACAGAGCCCGACAGGGCCCGACAGAGCCCGACAGAGCCCGACAGGGCCCGACAGGGCCCAGTAGAGCCCGACAGAGCCCGACAGAGCCCGACAGGGCCCGACAGGGCCCGACAGAGCCCGACAGAGCCCGACAGGGCCCGACAGGGCCCGACAGTGCCCAGTAGAGCCCGACAGAGCCCGACAGAGCCCGACAGAGCCCGACAGGGCCCGACAGGGCCCAGTAGAGCCCGACAGAGCCCGACAGGGCCCGACAGAGCCCGACAGAGCCCGGCAGGGCCCGACAGAGCCCGACAGGGCCCGACAGGGCACGACAGAGCCCGACAGGGCCCGACAGGGCCCGACAGAGCCCGACAGAGCCCGACAGAGCCCGACAGAGCCCGACAGAGCCCGACAGGGCCCGACAGAGCCCGACAGGGCCCAGTAGAGACCGACAGAGCCCGACAGAGCCCAGTAGAGCCCAGTAGAGCCCGACAGAGCCCGACAGAGCCCGACAGAACCCAACAGAGCCCGACAGAGACCAGTTGAGCCCGACAGAGCCCGACAGAGCCCGACAGAGCCCGACAGGCCCGACAGGGCCCGACAGGGCCCAGTAGAGCCCGACAGAGCCCGACAGAGCCCGACAGAGCCCAGTAGAGCCCGACAGAGCCCGACAGAGCCCGACAGAGCCCGACAGGGCCCGACAGAGCCCGATAGAGCCCGACAGGGCCCGACAGGGCCCGACAGAGCCCGACAGGGCCCGACAGAGCCCGACAGAGCCCGACAGAGCCCGACAGGGCCCGACAGAGCCTGACAGAGCCCGACAGGGCCCAGTAGAGCCCGACAGAGCCCGACAGAGCCCGACAGAGCCCGACAGAGCCCAGTAGAGCCCGACAGAGCCCGAGAGAGCCCGACAGAGCCCGACAGAGCCCGACAGGGCCCGACAGAGCCCGACAGAGCCCGACAGGGCCCGACAGGGCCCGACAGGGCCCGACAGAGCCCAGTAGAGCCCGACAGAGCCCGACAGAGCCCGACAGAGCCCGACAGGGCCCGACAGGGCCCAGTAGAGCCCGACAGAGCCCGACAGAGCCCGAAAGATCCCAGTAGAGCCCGACAGAGCCCGACAGGGCCCGACAGAGCCGGACAGGGCCCAGTAGAGCCCGACAGAGCCCGACAGAGCCCAGTAGAGCCCAGTAGAGCCCGACAGAGCCCGACAGAGCCCGACAGGGCCCGACAGAGCACGACAGAGCCCGACAGGGCCCGACAGGGCCCGACAGGGCCCAGTAGAGCCCGACAGAGCCCGACAGAGCCCAGTAGAGCCCAGTAGAGCCCGACAGGGCCCGACAGAGCCCGACAGAGCCCGACAGAGCCCAGCAGAGCCCGACAGAGCCCGACAGAGCCCGACAGGGCCCGACAGAGCCCGACAGGGCCCAGTAGAGCCCGACAGAGCCCGACAGAGCCCGACAGGGCCCGACAGGGCCCGACAGAGCCCGACAGAGCCCGACAGGGCCCGACAGGGCCCGACAGTGCCCAGTAGAGCCCGACAGAGCCCGACAGAGCCCGACAGAGCCCGACAGGGCCCGACAGGGACCGACAGGGCCCAGTAGAGCCCGACAGAGCCCGACAGGGCCCGACAGAGCCCGACAGAGCCCGACAGGGCCCGACAGAGCCCGACAGGGCCCGACAGAGCCCGACAGAGCCCGACAGGGCACGACAGAGCCCGACAGAGCCCGACAGGGCCCGACAGAGCCCGACAGAGCCCGACAGAGCCCGACAGAGCCCGACAGAACCCGACAGAGCCCGACAGAGCCCGACAGGGCCCGACAGAGCCCGACAGGGCCCAGTAGAGACCGACAGAGCCCGACAGAGCCCAGTAGAGCCCAGTAGAGCCCGACAGAGCCCGACAGAGCCCGACAGAGCCCGACAGAACCCGACAGAGCCCGACAGAGACCAGTTGAGCCCGACAGAGCCCGACAGAGCCCGACAGAGCCCGACAGGGCCCGACAGGGCCCGACAGGGCCCAGTAGAGCCCGACAGAGCCCGACAGAGCCCGACAGAGCCCAGTAGAGCCCGACAGAGCCCGACAGAGCCCGACAGAGCCCGACAGGGCCCGACAGAGCCCGACAGAGCCCGACAGGGCCCGACAGGGCCCGACAGAGCCCGACAGAGCCCGACAGAGCCCGACAAAGCCCGACAGAGCCCGACAGGGCCCGACAGAGCCTGACAGAGCCCGACAGGGCCCAGTAGAGCCCGACAGAGCCCGACAGAGCCCGACAGAGCCCAGTAGAGCCCGACAGAGCCCGAGAGAGCCCGACAGAGCCCGACAGAGCCCGACAGGGCCCGACAGAGCCCGACAGAGCCCGACAGGGCCCGACAGAGCCCGACAGAGCCCGACAGAGCCCGACAGGGCCCGACAGGGCCCGACAGAGCCCAGTAGAGCCCTACAGAGCCCGACAGAGCCCGACAGAGCCCGACAGGGCGCGACAGGGCCCAGTAGAGCCCGACAGAGCCCGACAGAGCCCGACAGGGCCCGACAGGGCCCGACAGGGCCCGACAGAGCCCAGTAGAGCCCGACAGAGCCCGACAGAGCCCGACAGAGCCCGACAGGGCCCAGTAGAGCCCGACAGAGCCCGACAGAGCCCGACAGAGCCCGACAGGGCCCGACAGAGCCCGACAGAGCCCGACAGAGCCCGACAGGGCCCAGTAGAGCCCGACAGAGCCCGACAGAGCCCGACAGAACCCGTCAGAGCCCGACAGAGCCCGACAGAGCCCGACAGAGCCCGACAGAGTCCGACAGGGCCCAGTAGAGCCCGACAGAGCCCGACAGAGCCCGACAGAGCCCGACAGGGCCCGACAGAGCCCGACAGAGCCCGACAGGGCCCGACAGGGCCCAGTAGAGCCCGACAGAGCCGAGAGGGCCCGACAGAGCCCGACAGAGCCCGACAGAGCCCGACAGAGCCCGACAGGGGCCGACAGAGCCCGACAGAGCCCGACAGGGCCCAGTAGAGCCCGACAGAGCCCGACAGAGCCCGACAGAACCCGACAGGGCCCAGTAGAGCCCGACAGAGCCCGACAGAGCCCGACAGAGCCCGACAGGGCCCGACAGGGCCCGACAGAGCCCGACAGCGCCCGACAGGGCCCAGTAGAGCCCGACAGAGCCCGACAGAGCCCGACAGAGCCCAGTAGAGCCCGACAGAGCCCGAAAGAGCCCGACAGAGCCCGACAGGGCCCGACAGAGCCCGACAGAGCCCGATCAGGGCCCAGTAGAGCCCGACAGAGCCCGACAGAGCCCGACAGAGCCCGACAGGGCCCGACAGAGTCCGACAGAGCCCGACAGGGGCCGACAGAGCCCGACAGGGCCCGACAGAGCCCGACAGAGCCCGACAGAGCCCGACAGGGCCCAGTAGAGCCCGACAGAGCCCGACAGAGCCCGACAGAGCCCAGTAGAGCCCGACAGAGCCCGACAGAGCCCGACAGAGCCCGACAGGGCCCGACAGGGCCCGACAGAGCCCGACAGAGCCCGACAGGGCCCGACAGAGCCCGACAGGGCCCAGTAGAGCCCGACAGAGCCCGACGGAGCCCGACAGAGCCCGACAGAGCCCAGTAGAGCCCGACAGAGCCCGACAGAGCCCGACAGAGCCCAGTAGAGCCCGACAGAGCCCGACAGGGCCCGACAGAGCCCGACAGGGCCCAGTAGAGCCCGACAGAGCCCGACAGAGCCCAGTAGAGCCCAGTAGAGCCCGACAGAGCCCGACAGAGCCCGACAGAGCCCGACAGAGCCCGACAGAGCCCGACAGGGCCCAGTAGAGCCCGACAGAGCCCGACAGAGCCCGACAGGGCCCGACAGGGCCCGACAGAGCCCGACAGAGCCCGACAGGGCCCGACAGGGCCCGACAGTGCCCAGTAGAGCCCGACAGAGCCCGACAGAGCCCGACAGAGCCCGACAGGGCCCGACAGGGACCGACAGGGCCCAGTAGAGCCCGACAGAGCCCGACAGGGCCCGACAGAGCCCGACAGAGCCCGACAGGGCCCGACAGAGCCCGACAGGGCACGACAGAGCCCGACAGAGCCCGACAGGGCCCGACAGAGCCCGACAGAGCCCGACAGAGCCCGACAGAGCCCGACAGAACCCGACAGAGCCCGACAGAGCCCGACAGGGCCCGACAGAGCCCGACAGGGCCCAGTAGAGCCCGACAGAGCCCGACAGAGCCCGACAGAGCCCGACAGGGCCCGACAGAGCCCGACAGAGCCCGACAGAGCCCGACAGGGCCCAGTAGAGCCCGACAGAGCCCGACAGAGCCCGACAGAACCCGTCAGAGCCCGACAGAGCCCGACAGAGCCCGACAGAGCCCGACAGAGTCCGACAGGGCCCAGTAGAGCCCGACAGAGCCCGACAGAGCCCGACAGAGCCCGACAGGGCCCGACAGAGCCCGACAGAGCCCGACAGGGCCCGACAGGGCCCAGTAGAGCCCGACAGAGCCGAGAGGGCCCGACAGAGCCCGACAGAGCCCGACAGAGCCCGACAGAGCCCGACAGGGGCCGACAGAGCCCGACAGAGCCCGACAGGGCCCAGTAGAGCCCGACAGAGCCCGACAGAGCCCGACAGAACCCGACAGGGCCCAGTAGAGCCCGACAGAGCCCGACAGAGCCCGACAGAGCCCGACAGGGCCCGACAGGGCCCGACAGAGCCCGACAGCGCCCGACAGGGCCCAGTAGAGCCCGACAGAGCCCGACAGAGCCCGACAGAGCCCAGTAGAGCCCGACAGAGCCCGAAAGAGCCCGACAGAGCCCGACAGGGCCCGACAGAGCCCGACAGAGCCCGATCAGGGCCCAGTAGAGCCCGACAGAGCCCGACAGAGCCCGACAGAGCCCGACAGGGCCCGACAGAGTCCGACAGAGCCCGACAGGGGCCGACAGAGCCCGACAGGGCCCGACAGAGCCCGACAGAGCCCGACAGAGCCCGACAGGGCCCAGTAGAGCACGACAGAGCCCGACAGAGCCCGACAGAGCCCAGTAGAGCCCGACAGAGCCCGACAGAGCCCGACAGAGCCCGACAGGGCCCGACAGGGCCCGACAGAGCCCGACAGAGCCCGACAGGGCCCGACAGAGCCCGACAGGGCCCAGTAGAGCCCGACAGAGCCCGACGGAGCCCGACAGAGCCCGACAGAGCCCAGTAGAGCCCGACAGAGCCCGACAGAGCCCGACAGAGCCCAGTAGAGCCCGACAGAGCCCGACAGGGCCCGACAGAGCCCGACAGGGCCCAGTAGAGCCCGACAGAGCCCGACAGAGCCCAGTAGAGCCCAGTAGAGCCCGACAGAGCCCGACAGAGCCCGACAGAGCCCGACAGAGCCCGACAGAGCCCGACAGGGCCCAGTAGAGCCCGACAGAGCCCGACAGAGCCCGAAAGGGCCCGACAGGGCCCGACAGAGCCCGACAGAGCCCGACAGGGCCCGACAGGGCCCGACAGTGCCCAGTAGAGCCCGACAGAGCCCGACAGAGCCCGACAGAGCCCGACAGGGCCCGACAGGGACCGACAGGGCCCAGTAGAGCCCGACAGAGCCCGACAGGGCCCGACAGAGCCCGACAGAGCCCGACAGGGCCCGACAGAGCCCGACAGGGCCCGACAGAGCCCGACAGAGCCCGACAGGGCACGACAGAGCCCGACAGAGCCCGACAGGGCCCGACAGAGCCCGACAGAGCCCGACAGAGCCCGACAGAGCCCGACAGAACCCGACAGAGCCCGACAGAGCCCGACAGGGCCCGACAGAGCCCGACAGGGCCCAGTAGAGACCGACAGAGCCCGACAGAGCCCAGTAGAGCCCAGTAGAGCCCGACAGAGCCCGACAGAGCCCGACAGAGCCCGACAGAACCCGACAGAGCCCGACAGAGACCAGTTGAGCCCGACAGAGCCCGACAGAGCCCGACAGAGCCCGACAGGGCCCGACAGGGCCCGACAGGGCCCAGTAGAGCCCGACAGAGCCCGACAGAGCCCGACAGAGCCCAGTAGAGCCCGACAGAGCCCGACAGAGCCCGACAGAGCCCGACAGGGCCCGACAGAGCCCGACAGAGCCCGACAGGGCCCGACAGGGCCCGACAGAGCCCGACAGGGCCCGACAGAGCCCGACAAAGCCCGACAGAGCCCGACAGGGCCCGACAGAGCCTGACAGAGCCCGACAGGGCCCAGTAGAGCCCGACAGAGCCCGACAGAGCCCGACAGAGCCCAGTAGAGCCCGACAGAGCCCGAGAGAGCCCGACAGAGCCCGACAGAGCCCGACAGGGCCCGACAGAGCCCGACAGAGCCCGACAGGGCCCGACAGAGCCCGACAGAGCCCGACAGAGCCCGACAGGGCCCGACAGGGCCCGACAGAGCCCAGTAGAGCCCGACAGAGCCCGACAGAGCCCGACAGAGCCCGACAGGGCGCGACAGGGCCCAGTAGAGCCCGACAGAGCCCGACAGAGCCCGACAGGGCCCGACAGGGCCCGACAGGGCCCGACAGAGCCCAGTAGAGCCCGACAGAGCCCGACAGAGCCCGACAGAGCCCGACAGGGCCCAGTAGAGCCCGACAGAGCCCGACAGAGCCCGACAGAGCCCGACAGGGCCCGACAGAGCCCGACAGAGCCCGACAGAGCCCGACAGGGCCCAGTAGAGCCCGACAGAGCCCGACAGAGCCCGACAGAACCCGTCAGAGCCCGACAGAGCCCGACAGAGCCCGACAGAGCCCGACAGAGTCCGACAGGGCCCAGTAGAGCCCGACAGAGCCCGACAGAGCCCGACAGAGCCCGACAGGGCCCGACAGAGCCCGACAGAGCCCGACAGGGCCCGACAGGGCCCAGTAGAGCCCGACAGAGCCGAGAGGGCCCGACAGAGCCCGACAGAGCCCGACAGAGCCCGACAGAGCCCGACAGGGGCCGACAGAGCCCGACAGAGCCCGACAGGGCCCAGTAGAGCCCGACAGAGCCCGACAGACCCCGACAGAACCCGACAGGGCCCAGTAGAGCCCGACAGAGCCCGACAGAGCCCGACAGAGCCCGACAGGGCCCGACAGGGCCCGACAGAGCCCGACAGCGCCCGACAGGGCCCAGTAGAGCCCGACAGAGCCCGACAGAGCCCGACAGAGCCCAGTAGAGCCCGACAGAGCCCGAAAGAGCCCGACAGAGCCCGACAGGGCCCGACAGAGCCCGACAGAGCCCGATCAGGGCCCAGTAGAGCCCGACAGAGCCCGACAGAGCCCGACAGAGCCCGACAGGGCCCGACAGAGTCCGACAGAGCCCGACAGGGGCCGACAGAGCCCGACAGGGCCCGACAGAGCCCGACAGAGCCCGACAGAGCCCGACAGGGCCCAGTAGAGCCCGACAGAGCCCGACAGAGCCCGACAGAGCCCAGTAGAGCCCGACAGAGCCCGACAGAGCCCGACAGAGCCCGACAGGGCCCGACAGGGCCCGACAGAGCCCGACAGAGCCCGACAGGGCCCGACAGAGCCCGACAGGGCCCAGTAGAGCCCGACAGAGCCCGACGGAGCCCGACAGAGCCCGACAGGGCCCAGTAGAGCCCGACAGAGCCCGACAGAGCCCGACAGAGCCCAGTAGAGCCCGACAGAGCCCGACAGGGCCCGACAGAGCCCGACAGGGCCCAGTAGAGCCCGACAGAGCCCGACAGAGCCCAGTAGAGCCCAGTAGAGCCCGACAGAGCCCGACAGAGCCCGACAGAGCCCGACAGAGCCCGACAGAGCCCGACAGGGCCCGACAGGGCCCAGTAGAGCCCGAAAGAGCCCAACAGAGCCCAGTAGAGCCCAGTAGATCCCGACAGGGCCCGATAGGGCCCGACAGAGCCCAGTAGAGCCCGACAGAGCCCGACAGAGCCTGACAGAGCCCGACAGGGCCCGACAGGGCCCGACAGAGCCCGACAGAGCCCGACAGGGCCCAGTAGAGCCCGACAGAGCCCGACAGAGCCCGACAGAGCCCGACAGAGCCCGACAGGGCCCAGTAGAGCCCGACAGAGCCCGACAGAGCCTGACAGAGCCCGACAGGGCCCGACAGGGCCCGACAGAGCCCGACAGGGCCCGACAGAGCCCGACAGAGCCCGACAGGGCCCAGTAGAGCCCGACAGAGCCCAACAGAGCCCGACAGAGCCCAGTAGAGCCCGACAGAGCCCGACAGAGCCCGACAGGGCCCGACAGAGCCCGACAGGGCCCGACAGGGCCCGACAGAGCCCGACAGAGCCCGACAGAGCCCGACAGGGCCCAGTAGAGCCCGACAGAGCCCGACAGAGCCCGACAGAGCCCGACAGAGCCCAGTAGAGCCCGACAGAACCCGACAGAGCCCGACAGAGCCCGACAGAGCCCAGTAGAGCCCGACAGAGCCCGACAGGGCCCGACAGGGCCCGACAGGGCCCAGTAGAGCCCGACAGAGCCCGACAGAGCCCAGTAGAGCCCAGTAGAGCCCGACAGAGCCCGACAGAGCCCGACAGAGCCCGACAGGGCCCGACAGAGCCCGACAGAGCCCAACAGGGCCCGACAGAGCCCGACAGGGCCCGACAGGGCCCAGTAGAGCCCGACAGAGCCCGACAGAGCCCAGTAGAGCCCAGTAGAGCCCGACAGGGCCCGACAGGGCCCGACAGGGCCCAGTAGAGCCCGACAGAGCCCGACAGAGCCCGACAGAGCCCGACAGGGCCCGACAGAGCCCGACAGAGCCGACAGGGCCCGACAGGGCCCAGTAGAGCCCGACAGAGCCCGACAGAGCCCGACAGGGCCCGACAGGGCCCGACAGAGCCCGACAGAGCCCGACAGGGCCCGACAGGGCCCGACAGTGCCCAGTAGAGCCCGACAGAGCCCGACAGAGCCCGACAGAGCCCGACAGGGCCCGACAGGGCCCAGTAGAGCCCGACAGAGCCCGACAGGGCCCGACAGAGCCCGACAGAGCCCGGCAGGGCCCGACAGAGCCCGACAGGGCCCGACAGAGCCCGACAGAGCCCGACAGGGCACGACAGAGCCCGACAGAGCCCGACAGGGCCCGACAGAGCCCGACAGAGCCCGACAGAGCCCGACAGAGCCCGACAGGGCCCGACAGAGCCCGACAGGGCCCAGTAGAGACCGACAGAGCCCGACAGAGCCCAATAGAGCCTAGTAGAGCCCGACAGAGCCCGACAGAGCCCGACAGAACCCGACAGAGCCCGACAGAGACCAGTTGAGCCCGACAGAGCCCGACAGAGCCCGACAGAGCCCGACAGGGCCCGACAGGGCCCGACAGGGCCCAGTAGAGCCCGACAGAGCCCGACAGAGCCCGACAGAGCCCAGTAGAGCCCGACAGAGCCCGACAGAGCCCGACAGAGCCCGACAGGGCCCGACAGAGCCCGACAGAGCCCGACAGGGCCCGACAGGGCCCGACAGAGCCCGACAGGGCCCGACAGAGCCCGATTGAGCCCGACAGAGCCCGACAGGGCCCGACAGAGCCTGACAGAGCCCGACAGGGCCCAGTAGAGCCCGACAGAGCCCGACAGAGCCCGACAGAGCCCAGTAGAGCCCGACAGAGCCCGAGAGAGCCCGACAGAGCCCGACAGAGCCCGACAGGGCCCGACAGAGCCCGACAGAGCCCGACAGGGCCCGACAGGGCCCGACAGGGCCCGACAGAGCCCAGTAGAGCCCGACAGAGCCCGACAGAGCCCGACAGAGCCCGACAGGGCCCGACAGGGCCCAGTAGAGCCCGACAGAGCCCGACAGAGCCCGAAAGAGCCCAGTAGAGCCCGACAGAGCCCGACAGGGCCCGACCGAGCCCGACAGGGCCCAGTAGAGCCCGACAGAGCCCGACAGAGCCCAGTAGAGCCCAGTAGAGCCCGACAGAGCCCGACAGAGCCCGACAGGGCCCGACAGAGCCCGACAGAGCCCGACAGGGCCCGTCAGGGCCCGACAGGGCCCAGTAGAGCCCGAAAGAGCCCGACAGAGCCCAGTAGAGCCCAGTAGAGCCCGACAGGGCCCGACAGGGCCCGACAGAGCCCAGTAGAGCCCGACAGAGCCCGACAGAGCCTGACAGAGCCCGACAGGGCCCGACAGGGCCCGACAGAGCCCGACAGAGCCCGACAGGGCCCAGTAGAGCCCGAAAGAGCCCAACAGAGCCCAGTAGAGCCCAGTAGATCCCGACAGGGCCCGATAGGGCCCGACAGAGCCCAGTAGAGCCCGACAGAGCCCGACAGAGCCTGACAGAGCCCGACAGGGCCCGACAGGGCCCGACAGAGCCCGACAGAGCCCGACAGGGCCCAGTAGAGCCCGACAGAGCCCGACAGAGCCCGACAGAGCCCGACAGAGCCCGACAGGGCCCAGTAGAGCCCGACAGAGCCCGACAGAGCCTGACAGAGCCCGACAGGGCCCGACAGGGCCCGACAGAGCCCGACAGGGCCCGACAGAGCCCGACAGAGCCCGACAGGGCCCAGTAGAGCCCGACAGAGACCAACAGAGCCCGACAGAGCCCAGTAGAGCCCGACAGAGCCCGACAGAGCCCGACAGGGCCCGACAGAGCCCGACAGGGCCCGACAGGGCCCGACAGAGCCCGACAGAGCCCGACAGAGCCCGACAGGGCCCAGTAGAGCCCGACAGAGCCCGACAGAGCCCGACAGAGCCCGACAGAGCCCAGTAGAGCCCGACAGAACCCGACAGAGCCCGACAGAGCCCGACAGAGCCCAGTAGAGCCCGACAGAGCCCGACAGGGCCCGACAGGGCCCGACAGGGCCCAGTAGAGCCCGACAGAGCCCGACAGAGCCCAGTAGAGCCCAGTACAGCCCGACAGAGCCCGACAGAGCCCGACAGAGCCCGACAGGGCCCGACAGAGCCCGACAGAGCCCAACAGGGCCCGACAGAGCCCGACAGGGCCCGACAGGGCCCAGTAGAGCCCGACAGAGCCCGACAGAGCCCAGTAGAGCCCAGTAGAGCCCGACAGGGCCCGACAGGGCCCGACAGGGCCCAGTAGAGCCCGACAGAGCCCGACAGAGCCCGACAGAGCCCGACAGGGCCCGACAGAGCCCGACAGAGCCCGACAGGGCCCGACAGGGCCCAGTAGAGCCCGACAGAGCCCGACAGAGCCCGACAGGGCCCGACAGGGCCCGACAGAGCCCGACAGAGCCCGACAGGGCCCGACAGGGCCCGACAGTGCCCAGTAGAGCCCGACAGAGCCCGACAGAGCCCGACAGAGCCCGACAGGGCCCGACAGGGCCCAGTAGAGCCCGACAGAGCCCGACAGGGCCCGACAGAGCCCGACAGAGCCCGGCAGGGCCCGACAGAGCCCGACAGGGCCCGACAGAGCCCGACAGAGCCCGACAGGGCACGACAGAGCCCGACAGAGCCCGACAGGGCCCGACAGAGCCCGACAGAGCCCGACAGAGCCCGACAGAGCCCGACAGAACCCGACAGAACCCGACAGAGCCCGACAGGGCCCGACAGAGCCCGACAGGGCCCAGTAGAGACCGACAGAGCCCGACAGAGCCCATTAGAGCCTAGTAGAGCCCGACAGAGCCCGACAGAGCCCGACAGAACCCGACAGAGCCCGACAGAGACCAGTTGAGCCCGACAGAGCCCGACAGAGCCCGACAGAGCCTGACAGGGCCCGACAGGGCCCGACAGGGCCCAGTAGAGCCCGACAGAGCCCGACAGAGCCCGACAGAGCCCAGTAGAGCCCGACAGAGCCCGACAGAGCCCGACAGAGCCCGACAGGGCCCGACAGAGCCCGACAGAGCCCGACAGGGCCCGACAGGGCCCGACAGAGCCCGACAGGGCCCGACAGAGCCCGATTGAGCCCGACAGAGCCCGACAGGGCCCGACAGAGCCTGACAGAGCCCGACAGGGCCCAGTAGAGCCCGACAGAGCCCGACAGAGCCCGACAGAGCCCGACAGAGCCCAGTAGAGCCCGACAGAGCCCGAGAGAGCCCGACAGAGCCCGACAGAGCCCGACAGGGCCCGACAGAGCCCGACAGAGCCCGACAGGGCCCGACAGGGCCCGACAGGGCCCGACAGAGCCCAGTAGAGCCCGACAGAGCCCGACAGAGCCCGACAGAGCCCGACAGGGCCCGACAGGGCCCAGTAGAGCCCGACAGAGCCCGACAGAGCCCGAAAGAGCCCAGTAGAGCCCGACAGAGCCCGACAGGGCCCGACAGAGCCCGACAGGGCCCAGTAGAGCCCGACAGAGCCCGACAGAGCCCAGTAGAGCCCAGTAGAGCCCGACAGAGCCCGACAGAGCCCGACAGGGCCCGACAGAGCCCGACAGAGCCCGACAGGGCCCGTCAGGGCCCGACAGGGCCCAGTAGAGCCCGAAAGAGCCCGACAGAGCCCAGTAGAGCCCAGTAGAGCCCGACAGGGCCCGACAGGGCCCGACAGAGCCCAGTAGAGCCCGACAGAGCCCGACAGAGCCTGACAGAGTCCGACAGGGCCCGACAGGGCCCGACAGAGCCCGACAGAGCCCGACAGGGCCCAGTAGAGCCCGACAGAGCCCGACAGAGCCCGACAGAGCCCGACAGAGCCCGACAGGGCCCAGTAGAGCCCGACAGAGCCCGACAGAGCCTGACAGAGCCCGACAGGGCCCGACAGGGCCCGACAGAGCCCGACAGAGCCCGACAGGGCCCAGTAGAGCCCGACAGAGCCCGACAGAGCCCGACAGGGCCCGACAGAGTCTGACAGAGCCCGACAGGGCCCAGTAGAGCCCGACAGAGCCCGACAGAGCCCGACAGAGCCCAACAGAGCCCGACAGAGCCCAGTAGAGCCCGACAGAGCCCGACAGAGCCCGACAGAACCAGACAGGGCCCGACAGAGCCCGAAAGAGCCCGACAGGGCCCGACAGGGCCCGACAGAGCCCGACAGAGCCCGACAGAGCCCGACAGGGCCCAGTAGAGCCCGACAGAGCCCGACAGAGCCCGACAGAGCCCAGTAGAGCCCGACAGAACCCGACAGAGCCCGACAGAGCCCGACAGAGCCCAGTAGAGCCCGACAGAGCCCGACAGGGCCCGACAGGGCCCGACAGGGCCCAGTAGAGCCCGACAGAGCCCGACAGAGCCCAGTAGAGCCCAGTAGAGCCCGACAGAGCCCGACAGAGCCCGACAGAGCCCGACAGGGCCCGACAGAGCCCGACAGGGCCCGACAGGGCCCGACAGTGCCCAGTAGAGCCCGACAGAGCCCGACAGAGCCCGACAGAGCCCGACAGGGCCCGACAGAGCCCGACAGAGCCCGACAGGGCCCGACAGGGCCCGACAGAGCCCTAGTAGAGCCCGACAGAGCCCGACAGAGCCCGACAGAGCCCGACAGGGCCCGACAGAGCCCGACAGAGCCCGACAGGGCCCGACAGAGCCCGACAGAGCCCGACAGGGCCCAGTAGAGCCCGACAGAGCCCGACAGAGCCCGACAGAGCCCGACAGGGCCCGACAGGGCCCAGTAGAGCCCGACAGAGCCCGACAGAGCCCAACAGAGCCCGACAGAGCCCGACAGAGCCCGACAGGGCCCGACAGAGCCCTACAGGGCCCAGTAGAGCCCGACAGAGCCCGACAGAGCCCAGTAGAGCCCAGTAGAGCCCGACAGAGCCCGACAGAGCCCGACAGAGCCCGACAGAGCCCGACAGGGCCCGACAGAGCCCGACAGAGCCCGACAGGGCCCGACAGAGCCCGACAGGGCCCGACAGAGCCCGACAGAGCCCGACAGGGCCCGACAGAGCCCGACAGGGCCCGACAGGGCCCGACAGAGCCCGACAGAGCCCGACAGAGCCCGACAGGGCCCAGTAGAGCCCGACAGAGCCCGACAGAGCCTGACAGAGCCCGACAGGGCCCGACAGGGCCCGACAGAGCCCGACAGAGCCCGACAGGGCCCAGTAGAGCCCGACAGAGCCCGACAGAGCCTGACAGAGCCCGACAGGGCCCGACAGGCCCCGACAGAGCCCGACAGGGCCCGACAGAGCCCGACAGAGCCCGACAGGGCCCAGTAGAGCCCGACAGAGCCCGACAGAGCCCAACAGAGCCCGACAGAGCCCAACAGAGCCCGACAGAGCCCGACAGAGCCCGACAGGGCCCGACAGAGCCCGACAGGGCCCGACAGAGCCCGACAGAGCCCGACAGAGCCCGACAGGGCCCAGTAGAGCCCGACAGAGCCCGACAGAGCCCGACAGAGCCCGACAGAGCCCAGTAGAGCCCGACAGAACCCGACAGAGCCCGACAGAGCCCGACAGAGCCCAGTAGAGCCCGACAGAGCCCGACAGGGCCCGACAGGGCCCGACAGGGCCCAGTAGAGCCCGACAGAGCCCGACAGAGCCCAGTAGAGCCCAGTAGAGCCCGACAGAGCCCGACAGAGCCCGACAGAGCCCGACAGGGCCCGACAGAGCCCGACAGAGCCCGACAGGGCCCGACAGAGCGCGACAGGGCCCGACAGGGCCCAGTAGAGCCCGACAGAGCCCGACAGAGCCCAGTAGAGCCCAGTAGAGCCCGACAGGGCCCGACAGGGCCCGACAGGGCCCAGTAGAGCCCGACAGAGCCCGACAGAGCCTGACAGAGCCCGACAGGGACCGACAGGGCCCGACAGAGCCCGACAGAGCCCGACAGAGCCCGACAGAGCCCGACAGGGCCCAGTAGAGCCCGACAGAGCCCGACAGAGCCCGACAGAGCCCGACAGGGCCCGACAGGGCCCGACAGAGCCCGACAGAGCCCGACAGGGCCCAGTAGAGCCCGACAGAGCCCGACAGAGCCCGACAGAGCCCGACAGGGCCCAGTAGAGCCCGACAGAGCCCGACAGAGCCCGACAGAGCCCGACAGAGCCCAGTAGAGCCCGACAGAACCCGACAGAGCCCGACAGAGCCCGACAGAGCCCAGTAGAGCCCGACAGAGCCCGACACGGCCCGACAGGTTCCGACAGGGCCCAGTAGAGCCCGACAGAGCCCGACAGAGCCCAGTAGAGCCCAGTAGAGCCCGACAGGGCCCGACAGGGCCCGACAGAGCCCAGTAGAGCCCGACAGAGCCCGACAGAGCCTGACAGAGCCCGACAGGGCCCGACAGGGCCCGACAGAGCCCGACAGAGCCCGACAGGGCCCAGTAGAGCCCGACAGAGCCCGACAGAGCCTGACAGAGCCCGACAGGGCCCGACAGGCCCCGACAGAGCCCGACAGGGCCCGACAGAGCCCGACAGAGCCCGACAGGGCCCAGTAGAGCCCGACAGAGCCCGACAGAGCCCGACAGAGCCCGACAGGGCCCAGTAGAGCCCGACAGAGCCCGACAGAGCCCGACAGAGCCCGACAGAGCCCAGTAGAGCCCGACAGAACCCGACAGAGCCCGACAGAGCCCGACAGAGCCCAGTAGAGCCCGACAGAGCCCGACAGGGCCCGACAGGGCCCGACAGGGCCCAGTAGAGCCCGACAGAGCCCGACAGAGCCCAGTAGAGCCCAGTAGAGCCCGACAGAGCCCGACAGAGCCCGACAGAGCCCGACAGAGCCCGACAGGGCCCGACAGAGACCGACAGAGACCGACAGAGACCGACAGGGCCCGACAGAGCGCGACAGGGCCCGACAGGGCCCAGTAGAGCCCGACAGAGCCCGACAGAGCCCAGTAGAGCCCAGTAGAGCCCGACAGGGCCCGACAGGGCCCGACAGGGCCCAGTAGAGCCCGACAGAGCCCGACAGAGCCTGACAGAGCCCGACAGGGACCGACAGGGCCCGACAGAGCCCGACAGAGCCCGACAGGGCCCAGTAGAGCCCGACAGAGCCCGACAGAGCCCGACAGAGCCCGACAGGGCCCAGTAGAGCCCGACAGAGCCCGACAGAGCCCGACAGAGCCCGACAGAGCCCGACAGGGCCCGACAGAGCCCGACAGAGCCCGACAGGGCCCAGTAGAGCCCGACAGAGCTCAACAGAGCCCGACAGGGCCCAGTAGAGCCCGACAGAGCCCGACAGAGCCCGACAGAGCCCGACAGAGCCCAGTAGAGCCCGACAGAACCCGACAGAGCCCGACAGAGCCCGACAGAGCCCAGTAGAGCCCGACAGGGCCCGACAGGGCCCAGTACAGCCCGACAGAGCCCGACAGAGCCCAGTAGAGCCCAGTAGAGCCCGACAGAGCCCGACAGAGCCCGACAGAGCCCGACAGGGCCCGACAGAGCCCGACAGAGCCCAACAGGGCCCGACAGAGCCCGACAGGGCCCGACAGGGCCCAGTAGAGCCCGACAGAGCCCGACAGAGCACAGTAGAGCCCAGTAGAGCCCGACAGGGCCCGACAGGGCCCGACAGGGCCCAGTAGAGCCCGACAGAGCCCGACAGAGCCCGACAGAGCCCGACAGGGCCCGACAGAGCCCGACAGAGCCCGACAGGGCCCGACAGGGCCCAGTAGAGCCCGACAGAGCCCGACAGAGCCCGACAGGGCCCGACAGGGCCCGACAGGGCCCGACAGAGCCCGACAGGGCCCGACAGGGCCCGACAGTGCCCAGTAGAGCCCGACAGAGCCCGACAGAGCCCGACAGAGCCCGACAGGGCCCGACAGGGCCCAGTAGAGCCCGAGAGAGCCCGACAGGGCCCGACAGAGCCCGACAGAGCCCGGCAGGGCCCGACACAGCCCGACAGGGCCCGACAGAGCCGGACAGAGCCCGACAGGGCACGACAGAGCCCGACAGAGCCCGACAGGGCCCGACAGAGCCCGACAGAGCCCGACAGAGCCCGACAGAGCCCGACAGAGCCCGACAGAGCCCGACAGGGCCCGACAGAGCCCGACAGGGCCCAGTAGAGACCGACAGAGCCCGACAGAGCCCAGTAGAGCCCAGTAGAGCCCGACAGAGCCCGACAGAGCCCGACAGAACCCAACAGAGCCCGACAGAGACCAGTTGAGCCCGACAGAGCCCGACAGAGCCCGACAGAGCCCGACAGGGCCCGACAGGGCCCGACAGGGCCCAGTAGAGCCCGACAGAGCCCGACAGAGCCCGACAGAGCCCAGTAGAGCCCGACAGAGCCCGACAGAGCCCGACAGAGCCCGACAGGGCCCGACAGAGCCCGACAGAGCCCGACAGGGCCCGACAGGGCCCGACAGAGCCCGACAGGGCCCGACAGAGCCCGACAGAGCCCGACAGAGCCCGACAGGGCCCGACAGAGCCTGACAGAGCCCGACAGGGCCCAGTAGAGCCCGACAGAGCCCGACAGAGCCCGACAGAGCCCAGTAGAGCCCGACAGAGCCCGAGAGAGCCCGACAGAGCCCGACAGAGCCCGACAGGGCCCGACAGAGCCCGACAGAGCCCGACAGGGCCCGACAGGGCCCGATAGGGCCCGACAGAGTTCAGTAGAGCCCGACAGAGCCCGACAGAGCCCGACAGGGCCCAGTAGAGCCCGACAGAGCCCGACAGAGCCCGAAAGATCCCAGAAGAGCCCGACAGAGCCCGACAGGGCCCGACAGAGCCCGACAGGGCCCAGTAGAGCCCGACAGAGCCCGACAGAGCCCAGTAGAGCCCAGTAGAGCCCGACAGAGCCCGACAGGGCCCGACAGAGCCCGACAGAGCCCGACAGGGCCCGACAGGGCCCGACAGGGCCCAGTAGAGCCCGAAAGAGCCCGACAGAGCCCAGTAGAGCCCAGTAGAGCCCGACAGGGCCCGACAGGGCCCGACAGAGCCCAGTAGAGCCCGACAGAGCCCGACAGAGCCTGACAGAGCCCGACAGGGCCCGACAGGGCCCGACAGAGCCCGACAGAGCCCGACAGGGCCCAGTAGAGCCCGACAGAGCCCGACAGAGCCCGACAGAGCCCGACAGAGCCCGACAGGGCCCAGTAGAGCCCGACAGAGCCCGACAGAGCCTGACAGAGCCCGACAGGGCCCGACAGGGCCCGACAGAGCCCGACAGAGCCCGACAGGGCCCAGTAGAGCCCGACAGAGCCCGACAGAGCCCGACAGGGCCCGACAGAGTCTGACAGAGCCCGACAGGGCCCAGTAGAGCCCGACAGAGCCCGACAGAGCCCGACAGAGCCCAACAGAGCCCGACAGAGCCCAGTAGAGCCCGACAGAGCCCGACAGAGCCCGACAGAACCAGACAGGGCCCGAAAGAGCCCGAAAGAGCCCGACAGGGCCCGACAGGGCCCGACAGAGCCCGACAGAGCCCGACAGAGCCCGACAGGGCCCGACAGAGCCCGACAGGGCCCGACAGAGCCCGACAGAGCCCGACAGGGCCCGACAGGGCCCGACAGAGCCCGACAGGGCCCGACAGAGCCCGATTGAGCCCGACAGAGCCCGACAGGGCCCGACAGAGCCTGACAGAGCCCGACAGGGCCCAGTAGAGCCCGACAGAGCCCGACAGAGCCCGACAGAGCCCAGTAGAGCCCGACAGAGCCCGAGAGAGCCCGACAGAGCCCGACAGAGCCCGACAGGGCCCGACAGAGCCCGACAGAGCCCGACAGGGCCCGACAGGGCCCGACAGGGCCCGACAGAGCCCAGTAGAGCCCGACAGAGCCCGACAGAGCCCGACAGAGCCCGACAGGGCCCGACAGGGCCCAGTAGAGCCCGACAGAGCCCGACAGAGCCCGAAAGAGCCCAGTAGAGCCCGACAGAGCCCGACAGGGCCCGACCGAGCCCGACAGGGCCCAGTAGAGCCCGACAGAGCCCGACAGAGCCCAGTAGAGCCCAGTAGAGCCCGACAGAGCCCGACAGAGCCCGACAGGGCCCGACAGAGCCCGACAGAGCCCGACAGGGCCCGTCAGGGCCCGACAGGGCCCAGTAGAGCCCGAAAGAGCCCGACAGAGCCCAGTAGAGCCCAGTAGAGCCCGACAGGGCCCGACAGGGCCCGACAGAGCCCAGTAGAGCCCGACAGAGCCCGACAGAGCCTGACAGAGCCCGACAGGGCCCGACAGGGCCCGACAGAGCCCGACAGAGCCCGACAGGGCCCAGTAGAGCCCGAAAGAGCCCAACAGAGCCCAGTAGAGCCCAGTAGATCCCGACAGGGCCCGATAGGGCCCGACAGAGCCCAGTAGAGCCCGACAGAGCCCGACAGAGCCTGACAGAGCCCGACAGGGCCCGACAGGGCCCGACAGAGCCCGACAGAGCCCGACAGGGCCCAGTAGAGCCCGACAGAGCCCGACAGAGCCCGACAGAGCCCGACAGAGCCCGACAGGGCCCAGTAGAGCCCGACAGAGCCCGACAGAGCCTGACAGAGCCCGACAGGGCCCGACAGGGCCCGACAGAGCCCGACAGGGCCCGACAGAGCCCGACAGAGCCCGACAGGGCCCAGTAGAGCCCGACAGAGACCAACAGAGCCCGACAGAGCCCAGTAGAGCCCGACAGAGCCCGACAGAGCCCGACAGGGCCCGACAGAGCCCGACAGGGCCCGACAGGGCCCGACAGAGCCCGACAGAGCCCGACAGAGCCCGACAGGGCCCAGTAGAGCCCGACAGAGCCCGACAGAGCCCGACAGAGCCCGACAGAGCCCGACAGAGCCCAGTAGAGCCCGACAGAACCCGACAGAGCCCGACAGAGCCCGACAGAGCCCAGTAGAGCCCGACAGAGCCCGACAGGGCCCGACAGGGCCCGACAGGGCCCAGTAGAGCCCGACAGAGCCCGACAGAGCCCAGTAGAGCCCAGTACAGCCCGACAGAGCCCGACAGAGCCCGACAGAGCCCGACAGGGCCCGACAGAGCCCGACAGAGCCCAACAGGGCCCGACAGAGCCCGACAGGGCCCGACAGGGCCCAGTAGAGCCCGACAGAGCCCGACAGAGCCCAGTAGAGCCCAGTAGAGCCCGACAGGGCCCGACAGGGCCCGACAGGGCCCAGTAGAGCCCGACAGAGCCCGACAGAGCCCGACAGAGCCCGACAGGGCCCGACAGAGCCCGACAGAGCCCGACAGGGCCCGACAGGGCCCAGTAGAGCCCGACAGAGCCCGACAGAGCCCGACAGGGCCCGACAGGGCCCGACAGAGCCCGACAGAGCCCGACAGGGCCCGACAGGGCCCGACAGTGCCCAGTAGAGCCCGACAGAGCCCGACAGAGCCCGACAGAGCCCGACAGGGCCCGACAGGGCCCAGTAGAGCCCGACAGAGCCCGACAGGGCCCGACAGAGCCCGACAGAGCCCGGCAGGGCCCGACAGAGCCCGACAGGGCCCGACAGAGCCCGACAGAGCCCGACAGGGCACGACAGAGCCCGACAGAGCCCGACAGGGCCCGACAGAGCCCGACAGAGCCCGACAGAGCCCGACAGAGCCCGACAGAACCCGACAGAACCCGACAGAGCCCGACAGGGCCCGACAGAGCCCGACAGGGCCCAGTAGAGACCGACAGAGCCCGACAGAGCCCATTAGAGCCTAGTAGAGCCCGACAGAGCCCGACAGAGCCCGACAGAACCCGACAGAGCCCGACAGAGACCAGTTGAGCCCGACAGAGCCCGACAGAGCCCGACAGAGCCTGACAGGGCCCGACAGGGCCCGACAGGGCCCAGTAGAGCCCGACAGAGCCCGACAGAGCCCGACAGAGCCCAGTAGAGCCCGACAGAGCCCGACAGAGCCCGACAGAGCCCGACAGGGCCCGACAGAGCCCGACAGAGCCCGACAGGGCCCGACAGGGCCCGACAGAGCCCGACAGGGCCCGACAGAGCCCGATTGAGCCCGACAGAGCCCGACAGGGCCCGACAGAGCCTGACAGAGCCCGACAGGGCCCAGTAGAGCCCGACAGAGCCCGACAGAGCCCGACAGAGCCCGACAGAGCCCAGTAGAGCCCGACAGAGCCCGAGAGAGCCCGACAGAGCCCGACAGAGCCCGACAGGGCCCGACAGAGCCCGACAGAGCCCGACAGGGCCCGACAGGGCCCGACAGGGCCCGACAGAGCCCAGTAGAGCCCGACAGAGCCCGACAGAGCCCGACAGAGCCCGACAGGGCCCGACAGGGCCCAGTAGAGCCCGACAGAGCCCGACAGAGCCCGAAAGAGCCCAGTAGAGCCCGACAGAGCCCGACAGGGCCCGACAGAGCCCGACAGGGCCCAGTAGAGCCCGACAGAGCCCGACAGAGCCCAGTAGAGCCCAGTAGAGCCCGACAGAGCCCGACAGAGCCCGACAGGGCCCGACAGAGCCCGACAGAGCCCGACAGGGCCCGTCAGGGCCCGACAGGGCCCAGTAGAGCCCGAAAGAGCCCGACAGAGCCCAGTAGAGCCCAGTAGAGCCCGACAGGGCCCGACAGGGCCCGACAGAGCCCAGTAGAGCCCGACAGAGCCCGACAGAGCCTGACAGAGTCCGACAGGGCCCGACAGGGCCCGACAGAGCCCGACAGAGCCCGACAGGGCCCAGTAGAGCCCGACAGAGCCCGACAGAGCCCGACAGAGCCCGACAGAGCCCGACAGGGCCCAGTAGAGCCCGACAGAGCCCGACAGAGCCTGACAGAGCCCGACAGGGCCCGACAGGGCCCGACAGAGCCCGACAGAGCCCGACAGGGCCCAGTAGAGCCCGACAGAGCCCGACAGAGCCCGACAGGGCCCGACAGAGTCTGACAGAGCCCGACAGGGCCCAGTAGAGCCCGACAGAGCCCGACAGAGCCCGACAGAGCCCAACAGAGCCCGACAGAGCCCAGTAGAGCCCGACAGAGCCCGACAGAGCCCGACAGAACCAGACAGGGCCCGACAGAGCCCGAAAGAGCCCGACAGGGCCCGACAGGGCCCGACAGAGCCCGACAGAGCCCGACAGAGCCCGACAGGGCCCAGTAGAGCCCGACAGAGCCCGACAGAGCCCGACAGAGCCCAGTAGAGCCCGACAGAACCCGACAGAGCCCGACAGAGCCCGACAGAGCCCAGTAGAGCCCGACAGAGCCCGACAGGGCCCGACAGGGCCCGACAGGGCCCAGTAGAGCCCGACAGAGCCCGACAGAGCCCAGTAGAGCCCAGTAGAGCCCGACAGAGCCCGACAGAGCCCGACAGAGCCCGACAGGGCCCGACAGAGCCCGACAGGACCGACAGGGCCCGACAGTGCCCAGTAGAGCCCGACAGAGCCCGACAGGGCCCGACAGAGCCCGACAGGGCCCGACAGGGCCCGACAGGGCCCGACAGAGCCCTAGTAGAGCCCGACAGAGCCCGACAGAGCCCGACAGAGCCCGACAGGGCCCGACAGAGCCCGACAGAGCCCGACAGGGCCCGACAGAGCCCGACAGAGCCCGACAGGGCCCAGTAGAGCCCGACAGAGCCCGACAGAGCCCGACAGAGCCCGACAGGGCCCGACAGGGCCCAGTAGAGCCCGACAGAGCCCGACAGAGCCCAACAGAGCCCAGTAGAGCCCGACAGAGCCCGACAGGGCCCGACAGAGCCCGACAGGGCCCAGTAGAGCCCGACAGAGCCCGACAGAGCCCAGTAGAGCCCAGTAGAGCCCGACAGAGCCCGACAGAGCCCGACAGAGCCCGACAGGGCCCGACAGAGCCCGACAGAGCCCGACAGGGCCCGACAGAGCCCGACAGGGCCCGACAGGGCCCGACAGGGCCCAGTAGAGCCCGAAAGAGCCCGACAGAGCCCAATAGAGCCCAGTAGAGCCCGACAGGGCCCGACAGGGCCCGACAGAGCCCAGTAGAGCCCGACAGAGCCCGACAGAGCCTGACAGAGCCCGACAGGGCCCGACAGGGCCCGACAGAGTCCGACAGAGCCCGACAGGGCCCAGTAGAGCCCGACAGAGCCCGACAGAGCCTGACAGAGCCCGACAGGCCCCGACAGAGCCCGACAGGGCCCGACAGAGCCCGACAGAGCCCGACAGGGCCCAGTAGAGCCCGACAGAGCCCAACAGAGCCCAACAGAGCCCGACAGAGCCGAACAGAGCCCGACAGAGCCCGACAGAGCCTGACAGGGCCCGACAGAGCCCGACAGGGCCCGACAGAGCCTGACAGAGCCCAGTAGAGCCCGACAGAGCCCGACAGGGCCCGACAGGGCCCGACAGAGCCCGACAGGGCCCGACAGAGCCCGACAGATCCTGACAGAGCCCGACAGAGCCCGACAGGGCACGACAGAGCCCGACAGAGCCCGACAGGGCACGACAGAGCCGACAGAGCCGACAGAGCCCGACAGAACCCGACAGAGCCCGACAGAGCCCGACAGGGCCCAGTAGAGACCGACAGAGCCCGACAGAGCCCAGTAGAGCCCAGTAGAGCCCGACAGAGCCCGACAGAGCCCGACAGAACCCGACAGAGCCCGACAGAGACCAGTTGAGCCCGACAGAGCCCGACAGAGCCCGACAGAGCCCGACAGGGCCCAGTAGAGACCGACAGAGCCCGACAGAGCCCAGTAGAGCCCAGTAGAGCCCGACAGAGCCCGACAGAGCCCGACAGAGCCCGACAGGGCCCGACAGGGCCCGACAGAGCCCGACAGAGCCCGACAGGGCCCAGTAAAGCCCGACAGAGCCCGACAGAGCCGACAGGGCCCGACAGGGCCCGACAGAGCCCGACAGAGCCCGACAGGGCCCGACAGGGTCCGACAGAGCCCAGTAGAGCCCGACAGAGCCCGACAGAGCCCGACAGAGCCCCGACAGGGCCCGACAGGGCCCGACAGGGCCCAGTAGAGCCCGACAGAGCCCGACAGGGCCCGACAGGGCCCGACAGAGCCCGACAGGGCCCGACAGAGCCCGACAGATCCCGACAGAGCCCGACAGAGCCCGACAGGGCCCGACAGGGCCCGACAGGGCCCAGTAGAGCCCCGACAGAGCCCGACAGGGCCCGACAGGGCCCGACAGAGCCCGACAGGGCCCGACAGAGCCCGACAGATCCCGACAGAGCCCGACAGAGCCCGACAGGGCCCGACAGGGCCCGACAGGGCCCAGTAGAGCCCGACAGAGCCCGACAGGGCCCGACAGGGCCCGACAGAGCCCGACAGGGCCCGACAGAGCCCGACAGATCCCGACAGAGCCCGACAGAGCCCGACAGGGCACGACAGAGCCCGACAGAGCCCGACAGGGCACGACAGAGCCCGACAGAGCCCGACAGAGCCCGACAGAACCCGACAGAGCCCGACAGAGCCCGACAGGGCCCAGTAGAGACCGACAGAGCCCGACAGAGCCCAGTAGAGCCCAGTAGAGCCCGACAGAGCCCGACAGAGCCCGACAGAACCCGACAGAACCCGACAGAGCCCGACAGAGACCAGTTGAGCCCGACAGAGCCCGACAGAGCCCGACAGAGCCCGACAGGGCCCGACAGGGCCCAGTAGAGCCCGACAGAGCCCGACAGAGCCCAACAGAGCCCAGTAGAGCCCGACAGCGACAGGGCCCGACAGAGCCCGACAGGGCCCAGTAGAGCCCGACAGAGCCCGACAGAGCCCAGTAGAGCCCAGTAGAGCCCGACAGAGCCCGACAGAGCCCGACAGAGCCCGACAGGGCCCGACAGAGCCCGACAGAGCCCGACAGGGCCCGACAGAGCCCGACAGGGCCCGACAGGGCCCGACAGGGCCCAGTAGAGCCCGAAAGAGCCCGACAGAGCCCAGTAGAGCCCAGTAGAGCCCGACAGGGCCCGACAGGGCCCGACAGAGCCCAGTAGAGCCCGACAGAGCCCGACAGAGCCTGACAGAGCCCGACAGGGCCCGACAGGGCCCGACAGAGTCCGACAGAGCCCGACAGGGCCCAGTAGAGCCCGACAGAGCCCGACAGAGCCTGACAGAGCCCGACAGGGCCCGACAGGCCCCGACAGAGCCCGACAGGGCCCGACAGAGCCCGACAGAGCCCGACAGGGCCCAGTAGAGCCCGACAGAGCCCGACAGAGCCCAACAGAGCCCGACAGAGCCCAACAGAGCCCGACAGAGCCCGACAGAGCCCGACAGGGCCCGACAGAGCCCGACAGGGCCCGACAGAGCCCGACAGAGCCCAGTAGAGCCCGACAGAGCCCGACAGGGCCCGACAGGGCCCGACAGGGCCCAGTAGAGCCCGACAGAGCCCGACAGGGCCCGACAGAGCCCGACAGAGCCCAGTAGAGCCCGACAGAGCCCGACAGGGCCCGACAGGGCCCGACAGGGCCCAGTAGAGCCCGACAGAGCCCGACAGAGCCCAGTAGAGCCCAGTAGAGCCCGACAGAGCCCGACAGAGCCCGACAGAGCCCGACAGGGCCCGACAGAGCCCGACAGAGCCCGACAGGGCCCGACAGAGCGCGACAGGGCCCGACAGGGCCCAGTAGAGCCCGACAGAGCCCGACAGAGCCCAGTAGAGCCCAGTAGAGCCCTGTAGAGCCCGACAGAGCCCGACAGGGCCCAGTAGAGCCCGACAGGGCCCGACAGGGCCCGACAGGGCCCAGTAGAGCCCGACAGAGCCCGACAGAGCCTGACAGAGCCCGACAGGGACCGACAGGGCCCGACAGAGCCCGACAGAGCCCGACAGGGCCCAGTAGAGCCCGACAGAGCCCGACAGAGCCCGACAGAGCCCGACAGGGCCCAGTAGAGCCCGACAGAGCCCGACAGAGCCCGACAGAGCCCGACAGGGCCCGACAGGGCCCAGTAAAGCCCGACAGAGCCCGACAGAGCCCGACAGGGCCCGACAGGGCCCGACAGAGCCCGACAGAGCCCGACAGGGCCCGACAGGGTCCGACAGAGCCCAGTAGAGCCCGACAGAGCCCGACAGAGCCCGACAGAGCCCGACAGGGCCCGACAGGGCCCGACAGGGCCCAGTAGAGCCCGACAGAGCCCGACAGGGCCCGACAGGGCCCGACAGAGCCCGACAGGGCCCGACAGAGCCCGACAGATCCCGACAGAGCCCGACAGAGCCCGACAGGGCACGACAGAGCCCGACAGAGCCCGACAGGGCACGACAGAGCCCGACAGAGCCCGACAGAGCCCGACAGAACCCGACAGAGCCCGACAGAGCCCGACAGGGCCCAGTAGAGACCGACAGAGCCCGACAGAGCCCAGTAGAGCCCAGTAGAGCCCGACAGAGCCCGACAGAGCCCGACAGAACCCGACAGAGCCCGACAGAGACCAGTTGAGCCCGACAGGGCCCGACAGGGCCCAGTAGAGCCCGACAGAGCCCGACAGAGCCCGACAGAGCCCGACAGAGCCCAGTAGAGCCCGACAGAGCCCGACAGAGCCCGACAGGGCCCGACAGAGACCGACAGAGCCCGACAGGGCCCGACAGGGCCCGACAGAGCCCGACAGAGCCCGACAGAGCCCGACAGAGCCCGACAGGGCCCGACAGAGCCTGACAGAGCCCGACAGGGCCCAGTAGAGCCCGACAGAGCCCGACAGAGACCGACAGAGACCAGTAGAGCCCGACAGAGCCCGAGAGAGCCCGACAGAGCCCGACAGAGCCCGACAGGGCCCGACAGAGCCCGACAGAGCCCGACAGGGCCCGACAGAGCCCGACAGAGACCGACAGAGCCCGACAGGGCCCGACAGAGCCCGACAGGGCCCGACAGAGCCCGACAGAGCCCGACAGGGCCCGACAGGGCCCGACAGGGCCCAGTAGAGCCCGACAGAGCCCGACAGAGCCCGACAGAGCCCGACAGGGCCCGACAGGGCCCAGTAGAGCCCGACAGAGCCCGACAGAGCCCGACAGAGCCCGACAGGGCCCGACAGGGCCCAGTAGAGCCCGACAGAGCCCGACAGAGCCCGACAGAACCCGTCAGAGCCCGACAGAGCCCGACAGAGCCCGACAGAGCCCGACAGGGCCCGACAGAGCCCGACAGAGCCCGACAGAGCCCGACAGGGCCCGACAGGGCCCAGTAGAGCCCGACAGAGCCGAGAGGGCCCGACAGAGCCCGACAGAGCCCGACAGGGCCCGACAGAGCCCGACAGAGCCCGACAGGGCCCAGTAGAGCCCGACAGAGCCCGACAGAGCCCGACAGAACCCGACAGGGCCCAGTAGAGCCCGACAGAGCCCGACAGAGCCCGACAGAGCCCGACAGGGCCCGACAGAGCCAGACAGAGCCCGACAGAGCCCGACAGCGCCCGACAGGGCCCAGTAGAGCCCGACAGAGCCCGACAGGGCCCGACAGGGCCCGACAGAGCCCGACAGAGCCAAACAGAGCCCGACAGAGCCCGACAGGGCCCGACAGAGCCCGACAGAGCCCGACAGAGCTTGACAGAGCCCGATAGGGCCCAGTAGAGCCCGACAGAGCCCGACAGAGCCCGACAGAGCCCAGTAGAGCCCGACAGAGCCCGACAGAGCCCGACAGAGCCCGACAGGGCCCGACAGAGCCCGACAGGGCCCGACAGGGCCCGACAGAGCCCGACAGGGCCCAGTAGAGCCCGACAGAGCCCGACAGAGCCCGACAGAGCCAGTAGAGCCCGACAGAGCCCGACAGAGCCCGACAGAGCCCAGTAGAGCCCGACAGAGCCCGACAGGGCCCGACAGGGCCCGACAGAGCCCGACAGAGACCAGTAGAGCCCAGTAGAGCCCGACAGAGCCCGACAGAGTCCGACAGAGCCCGACAGAACCCGACAGAGCCCGACAGAGACCAGTTGAGCCCGACAGAGCCCGACAGAGCCCGACAGAGCCCGACAGGGCCCAGAAGAGCCCGATAGAGCCCGACAGAGCCCGACAGAGCCCGACAGAGCCCGACAGGGCCCGACAGGGCCCGACAGGGCCCAGTAGAGCCCGACAGAGCCCGACAGAGCCCAGTAGAGCCCAGTAGAGCCCGACAGAGCCCGACAGAGCCCGACAGAGCCCGACAGGGCCCGACAGAGCCCGACAGGGCGCGACAGGGCCCGACAGAGCCCGACAGAGCCCGACAGAGCCCGACAGGGCCCAGTAGAGCCCGACAGAGCTCGACAGAGCCCGACAGAGCCCGACAGAGCCCAGTAGAGCCCGACAGAACCCGACAGAGCCCGACAGAGACCGACAGAGCCCAGTAGAGCCCGACAGAGCCCGACAGGGCCCGACAGGGCCCGACAGGGCCCAGTAGAGCCCGACAGAGCCCGACAGAGCCCAGTAGAGCCCAGTAGAGCCCGACAGAGCCCGACAGAGCCCGACAGAGCCCGACAGGGCCCGACAGAGCCCGACAGAGCCCGACAGGGCCCGACAGAGCGCGACAGGGCCCGACAGGGCCCAGTAGAGCCCGACAGAGCCCGACAGAGCCCAGTAGAGCCCAGTAGAGCCCGACAGGGCCCGACAGGGCCCGACAGGGCCCAGTAGAGCCCGACAGAGCCCGACAGAGCCTGACAGAGCCCGACAGGGACCGACAGGGCCCGACAGAGCCCGACAGAGCCCGACAGGGCCCAGTAGAGCCCGACAGAGCCCGACAGAGCCCGACAGAGCCCGACAGGGCCCGACAGGGCCCAGTAGAGCCCGACAGAGCCCGACAGAGCCTGACAGAGCCCGACAGGGACCGATAGGGCCCGACAGAGCCCGACAGTGCCCGACAGGGCCCAGTAGAGCCCGACAGAGCCCGACAGAGCCCGACAGAGCCCGACAGAGCCCAGTAGAGCCCGACAGAGCCCGACAGAGCCCGACAGAGCCCAGTAGAGCCCGACAGAGCCCGACAGGGCCCGACAGGGCCCAGTAGAGCCCGACAGAGCCCGACAGAGCCCGACAGAGCCCGACAGGGCCCGACAGGGCCCAGTAGAGCCCGACAGAGCCCGACAGAGCCTGACAGAGCCCGACAGGGACCGATAGGGCCCGACAGAGCCCGACAGTGCCCGACAGGGCCCAGTAGAGCCCGACAGAGCCCGACAGAGCCCGACAGAGCCCGACAGGGCCCAGTAGAGCCCGACAGAGCCCGACAGAGCCCGACAGAGCCCGACAGGGCCCGACAGGGCCCGACAGAGCCCGACAGAGCCCGACAGGGCCCAGTAGAGCCCGACAGAGCCCGACAGAGCCCGACAGGGCCCGACAGGGCCCGACAGAGCCCGACAGAGCCCGACAGGGCCCGACAGGGTCCGACAGAGCCCAGTAGAGCCCGACAGAGCCCGACAGAGCCCGACAGAGCCCGACAGGGCCCGACAGGGCCCGACAGGGCCCAGTAGAGCCCGACAGAGCCCGACAGGGCCCGACAGAACCCGACAGAGCCCGACAGGGCCCGACAGAGCCCGACAGATCCCGACAGAGCCCGACAGAGCCCGACAGGGCACGACAGAGCCCGACAGAGCCCGACAGGGCACGACAGAGCCCGACAGAGCCCGACAGAGCCCGACAGAACCCGACAGAGCCCGACAGAGCCCGACAGGGCCCAGTAGAGACCGACAGAGCCCGACAGAGCCCAGTAGAGCCCAGTAGAGCCCGACAGAGCCCGACAGAGCCCGACAGGGCCCAGTAGAGCCCGACAGAGCCCGACAGAGCCCGACAGAGCCCGACAGGGCCCAGTAGAGCCCGACAGAGCCCGACAGAGCCCGACAGAGCCCGACAGGGCCCGACAGGGCCCGACAGAGCCCGACAGAGCCCGACAGGGCCCAGTAGAGCCCGACAGAGCCCGACAGAGCCCGACAGGGCCCGACAGGGCCCGACAGAGCCCGACAGAGCCCGACAGGGCCCGACAGGGTCCGACAGAGCCCAGTAGAGCCCGACAGAGCCCGACAGAGCCCGACAGAGCCCGACAGGGCCCGACAGGGCCCGACAGGGCCCAGTAGAGCCCGACAGAGCCCGACAGGGCCCGACAGAACCCGACAGAGCCCGACAGGGCCCGACAGAGCCCGACAGATCCCGACAGAGCCCGACAGAGCCCGACAGGGCACGACAGAGCCCGACAGAGCCCGACAGGGCACGACAGAGCCCGACAGAGCCCGACAGAGCCCGACAGAACCCGACAGAGCCCGACAGAGCCCGACAGGGCCCAGTAGAGACCGACAGAGCCCGACAGAGCCCAGTAGAGCCCAGTAGAGCCCGACAGAGCCCGACAGAGCCCGACAGAACCCGACAGAGCCCGACAGAGACCAGTTGAGCCCGACAGAGCCCGACAGAGCCCGACAGAGCCCGACAGGGCCCGACAGGGCCCAGTAGAGCCCGACAGAGCCCGACAGAGCCCGACAGAGCCCGACAGAGCCCAGTAGAGCCCGACAGAGCCCGACAGAGCCCGACAGGGCCCGACAGAGACCGACAGAGCCCGACAGGGCCCGACAGGGCCCGACAGAGCCCGACAGAGCCCGACAGAGCCCGACAGGGCCCGACAGAGCCTGACAGAGCCCGACAGGGCCCAGTAGAGCCCGACAGAGCCCGACAGAGACCGACAGAGCCCAGTAGAGCCCGACAGAGCCCGAGAGAGCCCGACAGAGCCCGACAGAGCCCGACAGGCCCGACAGAGCCCGACAGAGCCCGACAGGGCCCGACAGAGCCCGACAGAGACCGACAGAGCCCGACAGGGCCCGACAGAGCCCGACAGGGCCCGACAGAGCCCGACAGAGCCCGACAGGGCCCGACAGGGCCCGACAGGGCCCGACAGAGCCCAGTAGAGCCCGACAGAGCCCGACAGAGCCCGACAGAGCCCGACAGGGCCCGACAGGGCCCAGTAGAGCCCGACAGAGCCCGACAGAGCCCGACAGAGCCCGACAGGGCCCGACAGGGCCCAGTAGAGCCCGACAGAGCCCGACAGAGCCCGACAGAACCCGTCAGAGCCCGACAGAGCCCGACAGAGCCCGACAGAGCCCGACAGGGCCCGACAGAGCCCGACAGAGCCCGACAGAGCCCGACAGGGCCCGACAGGGCCCAGTAGAGCCCGACAGAGCCGAGAGGGCCCGACAGAGCCCGACAGAGCCCGACAGGGCCCGACAGAGCCCGACAGAGCCCGACAGGGCCCAGTAGAGCCCGACAGAACCCGACAGAGCCCGACAGAACCCGACAGGGCCCAGTAGAGCCCGACAGAGCCCGACAGAGCCCGACAGAGCCCGACAGGGCCCGACAGAGCCAGACAGAGCCCGACAGAGCCCGACAGCGCCCGACAGGGCCCAGTAGAGCCCGACAGAGCCCGACAGGGCCCGACAGGGCCCGACAGAGCCCGACAGAGCCAAACAGAGCCCGACAGAGCCCGACAGGGCCCGACAGAGCCCGACAGAGCCCGACAGAGCTTGACAGAGCCCGACAGGGCCCAGTAGAGCCCGACAGAGCCCGACAGAGCCCGACAGAGCCCAGTAGAGCCCGACAGAGCCCGACAGAGCCCGACAGAGCCCGACAGGGCCCGACAGAGCCCGACAGGGCCCGACAGGGCCCGACAGAGCCCGACAGGGCCCAGTAGAGCCCGACAGAGCCCGACAGAGCCCGACAGAGCCCAGTAGAGCCCGACAGAGCCCGACAGAGCCCGACAGAGCCCAGTAGAGCCCGACAGAGCCCGACAGGGCCCGACAGGGCCCGACAGGGCCCAGTAGAGCCCGACAGAGCCCGACAGAGACCAGTAGAGCCCAGTAGAGCCCGACAGAGCCCGACAGAGTCCGACAGAGCCCGACAGAACCCGACAGAGCCCGACAGAGACCAGTTGAGCCCGACAGAGCCCGACAGAGCCCGACAGAGCCCGACAGGGCCCAGAAGAGCCCGATAGAGCCCGACAGAGCCCGACAGAGCCCGACAGAGCCCGACAGGGCCCGACAGGGCCCGACAGGGCCCAGTAGAGCCCGACAGAGCCCGACAGAGCCCAGTAGAGCCCAGTAGAGCCCGACAGAGCCCGACAGAGCCCGACAGAGCCCGACAGGGCCCGACAGAGCCCGACAGGGCGCGACAGGGCCCGACAGAGCCCGACAGAGCCCGACAGAGCCCGACAGAGCCCGACAGGGCCCGACAGAGCCCGACAGAGCCCAGTAGAGCCCGACAGAACCCGACAGAGCCCGACAGAGCCCGACAGAGCCCAGTAGAGCCCGACAGAACCCGACAGAGCCTGACAGAGCCCGACAGAGCCCAGTAGAGCCCGACAGAGCCCGACAGGGCCCGACAGGGCCCGACAGGGCCCAGTAGAGCCCGACAGAGCCCGACAGAGCCCAGTAGAGCCCAGTAGAGCCCGACAGAGCCCGACAGAGCCCGACAGAGCCCGACAGGGCCCGACAGAGCCCGACAGAGCCCGACAGGGCCCGACAGAGCGCGACAGGGCCCGACAGGGCCCAGTAGAGCCCGACAGAGCCCGACAGAGCCCAGTAGAGCCCAGTAGAGCCCGACAGGGCCCGACAGGGCCCGACAGGGCCCAGTAGAGCCCGACAGAGCCCGACAGAGCCTGACAGAGCCCGACAGGGACCGACAGGGCCCGACAGAGCCCGACAGAGCCCGACAGGGCCCAGTAGAGCCCGACAGAGCCCGACAGAGCCCGACAGAGCCCGACAGGGCCCAGTAGAGCCCGACAGAGCCCGACAGAGCCCGACAGGGCCCGACAGGGCCCGACAGAGCCCGACAGAGCCCGACAGGGCCCAGTAGAGCCCGACAGAGCCCGACAGAGCCCGACAGGGCCCGACAGGGCCCGACAGGGCCCGACAGAGCCCAGTAGAGCCCGACAGAGCCCGACAGAGCCCGACAGAGCCCGACAGGGCCCGACAGGGCCCGACAGGGCCCAGTAGAGCCCGACAGAGCCCGACAGGGCCCGACAGAGCCCGACAGAGCCCGACAGGGCCCGACAGAGCCCGACAGATCCCGACAGAGCCCGACAGAGCCCGACAGGGCACGACAGGGCCCGACAGGGCCCGACAGGGCCCAGTAGAGCCCGACAGAGCCCGACAGGGCCCGACAGAGCCCGACAGAGCCCGACAGGGCCCGACAGAGCCCGACAGATCCCGACAGAGCCCGACAGAGCCCGACAGGGCACGACAGAGCCCGACAGAGCCCGACAGAACCCGACAGAGCCCGACAGAGCCCGACAGGGCCCAGTAGAGACCGACAGAGCCCGACAGAGCCCAGTAGAGCCCAGTAGAGCCCGACAGAGCCCGACAGAGCCCGACAGAACCCGACAGAGCCCGACAGAGACCAGTTGAGCCCGACAGAGCCCGACAGAGCCCGACAGAGCCCGACAGGGCCCGACAGGGCCCAGTAGAGCCCGACAGAGCCCGACAGAGCCCGACAGAGCCCGACAGAGCCCAGTAGAGCCCGACAGAGCCCGACAGAGCCCGACAGGGCCCGACAGAGCCCGACAGAGCCCGACAGGGCCCGACAGGGCCCGACAGAGCCCGACAGAGCCCGACAGAGCCCGACAGGGCCCGACAGAGCCTGACAGAGCCCGACAGGGCCCAGTAGAGCCCGACAGAGCCCGACAGAGCCCGACAGAGCCCAGTAGAGCCCGACAGAGCCCGAGAGAGCCCGACAGAGCCCGACAGAGCCCGACAGGGCCCGACAGAGCCCGACAGAGCCCGACAGGGCCCGACAGAGCCCGACAGAGACCGACAGAGCCTGACAGGGCCCGACAGAGCCCGACAGAGCCCGACAGGGCCCGACAGGGCCCGACAGGGCCCGACAGAGCCCAGTAGAGCCCGACAGAGCCCGACAGAGCCCGACAGAGCCCGACAGGGCCCGACAGGGCCCAGTAGAGCCCGACAGAGCCCGACAGAGCCCGACAGAGCCCGACAGAACCCGACAGAGCCCGACAGAGCCCGACAGGGCCCAGTAGAGACCGACAGAGCCCGACAGAGCCCAGTAGAGCCCAGTAGAGCCCGACAGAGCCCGACAGAGCCCGACAGAACCCGACAGAGCCCGACAGAGACCAGTTGAGCCCGACAGAGCCCGACAGAGCCCGACAGAGCCCGACAGGGCCCGACAGGGCCCAGTAGAGCCCGACAGAGCCCGACAGAGCCCGACAGAGCCCAGTAGAGCCCGACAGAGCCCGACAGAGCCCGACAGGGCCCGACAGAGACCGACAGAGCCCGACAGGGCCCGACAGGGCCCGACAGAGCCCGACAGAGCCCGACAGAGCCCGACAGGGCCCGACAGAGCCTGACAGAGCCCGACAGGGCCCAGTAGAGCCCGACAGAGCCCGACAGAGACCGACAGAGCCCAGTAGAGCCCGACAGAGCCCGAGAGAGCCCGACAGAGCCCGACAGAGCCCGACAGGGCCCGACAGAGCCCGACAGAGCCCGACAGGGCCCGACAGAGCCCGACAGAGACCGACAGAGCCCGACAGGGCCCGACAGAGCCCGACAGGGCCCGACAGAGCCCGACAGAGCCCGACAGGGCCCGACAGGGCCCGACAGGGCCCGACAGAGCCCAGTAGAGCCCGACAGAGCCCGACAGAGCCCGACAGAGCCCGACAGGGCCCGACAGGGCCCAGTAGAGCCCGACAGAGCCCGACAGAGCCCGACAGAGCCCGACAGGGCCCGACAGGGCCCAGTAGAGCCCGACAGAGCCCGACAGAGCCCGACAGAACCCGTCAGAGCCCGACAGAGCCCGACAGAGCCCGACAGAGCCCGACAGGGCCCGACAGAGCCCGACAGAGCCCGACAGAGCCCGACAGGGCCCGACAGGGCCCAGTAGAGCCCGACAGAGCCGAGAGGGCCCGACAGAGCCCGACAGAGCCCGACAGGGCCCGACAGGGCCCAGTAGAGCCCGACAGAGCCCGACAGAGCCCGACAGAACCCGACAGGGCCCAGTAGAGCCCGACAGAGCCCGACAGAGCCCGACAGAGCCCGACAGGGCCCGACAGAGCCAGACAGAGCCCGACAGAGCCCGACAGCGCCCGACAGGGCCCAGTAGAGCCCGACAGAGCCCGACAGGGCCCGACAGGGCCCGACAGAGCCCGACAGAGCCAAACAGAGCCCGACAGAGCCCGACAGGGCCCGACAGAGCCCGACAGAGCCCGACAGAGCTTGACAGAGCCCGACAGGGCCCAGTAGAGCCCGACAGAGCCCGACAGAGCCCGACAGAGCCCAGTAGAGCCCGACAGAGCCCGACAGAGCCCGACAGAGCCCGACAGGGCCCGACAGAGCCCGACAGGGCCCGACAGGGCCCGACAGAGCCCGACAGGGCCCAGTAGAGCCCGACAGAGCCCGACAGAGCCCGACAGAGCCCAGTAGAGCCCGACAGAGCCCGACAGAGCCCGACAGAGCCCAGTAGAGCCCGACAGAGCCCGACAGGGCCCGACAGGGCCCGACAGGGCCCAGTAGAGCCCGACAGAGCCCGACAGAGACCAGTAGAGCCCAGTAGAGCCCGACAGAGCCCGACAGAGTCCGACAGAGCCCGACAGAACCCGACAGAGCCCGACAGAGACCAGTTGAGCCCGACAGAGCCCGACAGAGCCCGACAGAGCCCGACAGGGCCCAGAAGAGCCCGATAGAGCCCGACAGAGCCCGACAGAGCCCGACAGAGCCCGACAGGGCCCGACAGGGCCCGACAGGGCCCAGTAGAGCCCGACAGAGCCCGACAGAGCCCAGTAGAGCCCAGTAGAGCCCGACAGAGCCCGACAGAGCCCGACAGAGCCCGACAGGGCCCGACAGAGCCCGACAGGGCGCGACAGGGCCCGACAGAGCCCGACAGAGCCCGACAGAGCCCGACAGGGCCCAGTAGAGCCCGACAGAGCCCGACAGAGCCCGACAGAGCCCGACAGAGCCCAGTAGAGCCCGACAGAACCCGACAGAGCCCGACAGAGACCGACAGAGCCCAGTAGAGCCCGACTGAGCCCGACAGGGCCCGACAGGGCCCGACAGGGCCCAGTAGAGCCCGACAGAGCCCGACAGAGCCCAGTAGAGCCCAGTAGAGCCCGACAGAGCCCGACAGAGCCCGACAGAGCCCGACAGGGCCCGACAGAGCCCGACAGAGCCCGACAGGGCCCGACAGAGCGCGACAGGGCCCGACAGGGCCCAGTAGAGCCCGACAGAGCCCGACAGAGCCCAGTAGAGCCCAGTAGAGCCCGACAGGGCCCGACAGGGCCCGACAGGGCCCAGTAGAGCCCGACAGAGCCCGACAGAGCCTGACAGAGCCCGACAGGGACCGACAGGGCCCGACAGAGCCCGACAGAGCCCGACAGGGCCCAGTAGAGCCCGACAGAGCCCGACAGAGCCCGACAGAGCCCGACAGGGCCCGACAGGGCCCAGTAGAGCCCGACAGAGCCCGACAGAGCCTGACAGAGCCCGACAGGGACCGATAGGGCCCGACAGAGCCCGACAGTGCCCGACAGGGCCCAGTAGAGCCCGACAGAGCCCGACAGAGCCCGACAGAGCCCGACAGGGCCCAGTAGAGCCCGACAGAGCCCGACAGAGCCCGACAGAGCCCGACAGGGCCCGACAGGGCCCGACAGAGCCCGACAGAGCCCGACAGGGCCCAGTAGAGCCCGACAGAGCCCGACAGAGCCCGACAGGGCCCGACAGGGCCCGACAGAGCCCGACAGAGCCCGACAGGGCCCGACAGGGTCCGACAGAGCCCAGTAGAGCCCGACAGAGCCCGACAGAGCCCGACAGAGCCCGACAGGGCCCGACAGGGCCCGACAGGGCCCAGTAGAGCCCGACAGAGCCCGACAGGGCCCGACAGAACCCGACAGAGCCCGACAGGGCCCGACAGAGCCCGACAGATCCCGACAGAGCCCGACAGAGCCCGACAGGGCACGACAGAGCCCGACAGAGCCCGACAGGGCACGACAGAGCCCGACAGAGCCCGACAGAGCCCGACAGAACCCGACAGAGCCCGACAGAGCCCGACAGGGCCCAGTAGAGACCGACAGAGCCCGACAGAGCCCAGTAGAGCCCAGTAGAGCCCGACAGAGCCCGACAGAGCCCGACAGAACCCGACAGAGCCCGACAGAGACCAGTTGAGCCCGACAGAGCCCGACAGAGCCCGACAGAGCCCGACAGGGCCCGACAGGGCCCAGTAGAGCCCGACAGAGCCCGACAGAGCCCGACAGAGCCCGACAGAGCCCAGTAGAGCCCGACAGAGCCCGACAGAGCCCGACAGGGCCCGACAGAGACCGACAGAGCCCGACAGGGCCCGACAGAGCCCGACAGAGCCCGACAGAGCCCGACAGGGCCCGACAGGGCCCGACAGAGCCTGACAGAGCCCGACAGGGCCCAGTAGAGCCCGACAGAGCCCGACAGAGACCGACAGAGCCCAGTAGAGCCCGACAGAGCCCGAGAGAGCCCGACAGAGCCCGACAGAGCCCGACAGGGCCCGACAGAGCCCGACAGAGCCCGACAGGGCCCGACAGAGCCCGACAGAGACCGACAGAGCCCGACAGGGCCCGACAGAGCCCGACAGGGCCCGACAGAGCCCGACAGAGCCCGACAGGGCCCGACAGGGCCCGACAGGGCCCGACAGAGCCCAGTAGAGCCCGACAGAGCCCGACAGAGCCCGACAGAGCCCGACAGGGCCCGACAGGGCCCAGTAGAGCCCGACAGAGCCCGACAGAGCCCGACAGAGCCCGACAGGGCCCGACAGGGCCCAGTAGAGCCCGACAGAGCCCGACAGAGCCCGACAGAACCCGTCAGAGCCCGACAGAGCCCGACAGAGCCCGACAGAGCCCGACAGAGCCCGACAGGGCCCGACAGAGCCAGACAGAGCCCGACAGAGCCCAGTAGAGCCCGACAGAGCCGAGAGGGCCCGACAGAGCCCGACAGAGCCCGACAGGGCCCGACAGAGCCCGACAGAGCCCGACAGGGCCCAGTAGAGCCCGACAGAGACCGACAGAGCCCGACAGAACCCGACAGGGCCCAGTAGAGCCCGACAGAGCCCGACAGAGCCCGACAGAGCCCGACAGGGCCCGACAGAGCCAGACAGAGCCCGACAGAGCCCGACAGCGCCCGACAGGGCCCAGTAGAGCCCGACAGAGCCCGACAGGGCCCGACAGGGCCCGACAGAGCCCGACAGAGCCAAACAGAGCCCGACAGAGCCCGACAGGGCCCGACAGAGCCCGACAGGGCCCAGTAGAGCCCGACAGAGCCCGACAGGGCCCAGTAGAGCCCGACAGAGCCCGACAGAGCCCGACAGAGCCCAGTAGAGCCCGACAGAGCCCGACAGAGCCCGACAGAGCCCGACAGGGCCCGACAGAGCCCGACAGGGCCCGACAGGGCCCGACAGAGCCCGACAGGGCCCAGTAGAGCCCGACAGAGCCCGACAGAGCCCGACAGAGCCCAGTAGAGCCCGACAGAGCCCGACAGAGCCCGACAGAGCCCAGTAGAGCCCGACAGAGCCCGACAGGGCCCGACAGGGCCCGACAGGGCCCGACAGAGCCCGACAGAGCCCGACAGAGACCAGTAGAGCCCAGTAGAGCCCGACAGAGCCCGACAGAGTCCGACAGAGCCCGACAGAACCCGACAGAGCCCGACAGAGACCAGTTGAGCCCGACAGAGCCCGACAGAGCCCGACAGAGCCCGACAGGGCCCAGAAGAGCCCGATAGAGCCCGACAGAGCCCGACAGAGCCCGACAGAGCCCGACAGGGCCCGACAGGGCCCGACAGGGCCCAGTAGAGCCCGACAGAGCCCGACAGAGCCCAGTAGAGCCCAGTAGAGCCCGACAGAGCCCGACAGAGCCCGACAGGGCCCGACAGAGCCCGACAGGGCGCGACAGGGCCCGACAGAGCCCGACAGAGCCCGACAGAGCCCGACAGGGCCCAGTAGAGCCCGACAGAGCCCGACAGAGCCCGACAGAGCCCGACAGAGCCCAGTAGAGCCCGACAGAACCCGACAGAGCCTGACAGAGCCCGACAGAGCCCAGTAGAGCCCGACAGAGCCCGACAGGGCCCGACAGGGCCCGACAGGGCCCAGTAGAGCCCGACAGAGCCCGACAGAGCCCAGTAGAGCCCAGTAGAGCCCGACAGAGCCCGACAGAGCCCGACAGAGCCCGACAGGGCCCGACAGAGCCCGACAGAGCCCGACAGGGCCCGACAGAGCGCGACAGGGCCCGACAGGGCCCAGTAGAGCCCGACAGAGCCCGACAGAGCCCAGTAGAGCCCAGTAGAGCCCGACAGGGCCCGACAGGGCCCGACAGGGCCCAGTAGAGCCCGACAGAGCCCGACAGAGCCTGACAGAGCCCGACAGGGACCGACAGGGCCCGACAGAGCCCGACAGAGCCCGACAGGGCCCAGTAGAGCCCGACAGAGCCCGACAGAGCCCGACAGAGCCCGACAGGGCCCAGTAGAGCCCGACAGAGCCCGACAGAGCCCGACAGGGCCCGACAGGGCCCGACAGAGCCCGACAGAGCCCGACAGGGCCCAGTAGAGCCCGACAGAGCCCGACAGAGCCCGACAGGGCCCGACAGGGCCCGACAGAGCCCGACAGAGCCCGACAGGGCCCGACAGGGCCCGACAGAGCCCAGTAGAGCCCGACAGAGCCCGACAGAGCCCGACAGAGCCCGACAGGGCCCGACAGGGCCCGACAGGGCCCAGTAGAGCCCGACAGAGCCCGACAGGGCCCGACAGAGCCCGACAGAGCCCGACAGGGCCCGACAGAGCCCGACAGATCCCGACAGAGCCCGACAGAGCCCGACAGGGCACGACAGAGCCCGACAGAGCCCGACAGGGCACGACAGAGCCCGACAGAGCCCGACAGAACCCGACAGAGCCCGACAGAGCCCGACAGGGCCCAGTAGAGACCGACAGAGCCCGACAGAGCCCAGTAGAGCCCAGTAGAGCCCGACAGAGCCCGACAGAGCCCGACAGAACCCGACAGAGCCCGACAGAGACCAGTTGAGCCCGACAGAGCCCGACAGAGCCCGACAGAGCCCGACAGGGCCCGACAGGGCCCAGTAGAGCCCGACAGAGCCCGACAGAGCCCGACAGAGCCCGACAGAGCCCAGTAGAGCCCGACAGAGCCCGACAGAGCCCGACAGGGCCCGACAGAGCCCGACAGAGCCCGACAGGGCCCGACAGGGCCCGACAGAGCCCGACAGAGCCCGACAGAGCCCGACAGAGCCCGACAGGGCCCGACAGAGCCTGACAGAGCCCGACAGGGCCCAGTAGAGCCCGACAGAGCCCGACAGAGCCCGACAGAGCCCAGTAGAGCCCGACAGAGCCCGAGAGAGCCCGACAGAGCCCGACAGAGCCCGACAGGGCCCGACAGAGCCCGACAGAGCCCGACAGGGCCCGACAGAGCCCGACAGAGACCGACAGAGCCCGACAGGGCCCGACAGAGCCCGACAGGGCCCGACAGAGCCCGACAGAGCCCGACAGGGCCCGACAGGGCCCGACAGGGCCCGACAGAGCCCAGTAGAGCCCGACAGAGCCCGACAGGGCCCGACAGAGCCCGACAGAGCCCGACAGAGCCCGACAGGGCCCGACAGGGCCCAGTAGAGCCCGACAGAGCCGAGAGGGCCCGACAGAGCCCGACAGAGCCCGACAGGGCCCGACAGAGCCCGACAGAGCCCGACAGGGCCCAGTAGAGCCCGACAGAGCCCGACAGAGCCCGACAGAACCCGACAGGGCCCAGTAGAGCCCGACAGAGCCCGACAGAGCCCGACAGAGCCCGACAGGGCCCGACAGAGCCAGACAGAGCCCGACAGAGCCCGACAGCGCCCGACAGGGCCCAGTAGAGCCCGACAGAGCCCGACAGGGCCCGACAGGGCCCGACAGAGCCCGACAGAGCCAAACAGAGCCCGACAGAGCCCGACAGGGCCCGACAGAGCCCGACAGAGCCCGACAGAGCTTGACAGAGCCCGACAGGGCCCAGTAGAGCCCGACAGAGCCCGACAGAGCCCGACAGAGCCCAGTAGAGCCCGACAGAGCCCGACAGAGCCCGACAGAGCCCGACAGGGCCCGACAGAGCCCGACAGGGCCCGACAGGGCCCGACAGAGCCCGACAGGGCCCAGTAGAGCCCGACAGAGCCCGACAGAGCCCGACAGAGCCCAGTAGAGCCCGACAGAGCCCGACAGAGCCCGACAGAGCCCAGTAGAGCCCGACAGAGCCCGACAGGGCCCGACAGGGCCCGACAGGGCCCAGTAGAGCCCGACAGAGCCCGACAGAGACCAGTAGAGCCCAGTAGAGCCCGACAGAGCCCGACAGAGTCCGACAGAGCCCGACAGAACCCGACAGAGCCCGACAGAGACCAGTTGAGCCCGACAGAGCCCGACAGAGCCCGACAGAGCCCGACAGGGCCCAGAAGAGCCCGATAGAGCCCGACAGAGCCCGACAGAGCCCGACAGAGCCCGACAGGGCCCGACAGGGCCCGACAGGGCCCAGTAGAGCCCGACAGAGCCCGACAGAGCCCAGTAGAGCCCAGTAGAGCCCGACAGAGCCCGACAGAGCCCGACAGAGCCCGACAGGGCCCGACAGAGCCCGACAGGGCGCGACAGGGCCCGACAGAGCCCGACAGAGCCCGACAGAGCCCGACAGGGCCCAGTAGAGCCCGACAGAGCCCGACAGAGCCCGACAGAGCCCGACAGAGCCCAGTAGAGCCCGACAGAACCCGACAGAGCCCGACAGAGACCGACAGAGCCCAGTAGAGCCCGACAGAGCCCGACAGGGCCCGACAGGGCCCGACAGGGCCCAGTAGAGCCCGACAGAGCCCGACAGAGCCCAGTAGAGCCCAGTAGAGCCCGACAGAGCCCGACAGAGCCCGACAGAGCCCGACAGGGCACGACAGAGCCCGACAGAGCCCGACAGGGCCCGACAGAGCGCGACAGGGCCCGACAGGGCCCAGTAGAGCCCGACAGAGCCCGACAGAGCCCAGTAGAGCCCAGTAGAGCCCGACAGGGCCCGACAGAGCCCGACAGGGCCCAGTAGAGCCCGACAGAGCCCGACAGAGCCTGACAGAGCCCGACAGGGACCGACAGGGCCCGACAGAGCCCGACAGAGCCCGACAGGGCCCAGTAGAGCCCGACAGAGCCCGACAGAGCCCGACAGAGCCCGACAGGGCCCGACAGGGCCCAGTAGAGCCCGACAGAGCCCGACAGAGCCTGACAGAGCCCGACAGGGACCGATAGGGCCCGACAGAGCCCGACAGTGCCCGACAGGGCCCAGTAGAGCCCGACAGAGCCCGACAGAGCCCGACAGAGCCCGACAGGGCCCAGTAGAGCCCGACAGAGCCCGACAGAGCCCGACAGAGCCCGACAGGGCCCGACAGGGCCCGACAGAGCCCGACAGAGCCCGACAGGGCCCAGTAGAGCCCGACAGAGCCCGACAGAGCCCGACAGGGCCCGACAGGGCCCGACAGAGCCCGACAGAGCCCGACAGGGCCCGACAGGGTCCGACAGAGCCCAGTAGAGCCCGACAGAGCCCGACAGAGCCCGACAGAGCCCGACAGGGCCCGACAGGGCCCGACAGGGCCCAGTAGAGACCGACAGAGCCCGACAGGGCCCGACAGAACCCGACAGAGCCCGACAGGGCCCGACAGAGCCCGACAGATCCCGACAGAGCCCGACAGAGCCCGACAGGGCACGACAGAGCCCGACAGAGCCCGACAGGGCACGACAGAGCCCGACAGAGCCCGACAGAGCCCGACAGAACCCGACAGAGCCCGACAGAGCCCGACAGGGCCCAGTAGAGACCGACAGAGCCCGACAGAGCCCAGTAGAGCCCAGTAGAGCCCGACAGAGCCCGACAGAGCCCGACAGAACCCGACAGAGCCCGACAGAGACCAGTTGAGCCCGACAGAGCCCGACAGAGCCCGACAGAGCCCGACAGGGCCCGACAGGGCCCAGTAGAGCCCGACAGAGCCCGACAGAGCCCGACAGAGCCCAGTAGAGCCCGACAGAGCCCGACAGAGCCCGACAGGGCCCGACAGAGACCGACAGAGCCCGACAGGGCCCGACAGAGCCCGACAGAGCCCGACAGAGCCCGACAGAGCCCGACAGGGCCCGACAGAGCCCGACAGGGCCCAGTAGAGCCCGACAGAGCCCGACAGAGACCGACAGAGCCCAGTAGAGCCCGACAGAGCCCGAGAGAGCCCGACAGAGCCCGACAGAGCCCGACAGGGCCCGACAGAGCCCGACAGAGCCCGACAGGGCCCGACAGAGCCCGACAGAGACCGACAGAGCCCGACAGGGCCCGACAGAGCCCGACAGGGCCCGACAGAGCCCGACAGAGCCCGACAGGGCCCGACAGGGCCCGACAGGGCCCGACAGAGCCCAGTAGAGCCCGACAGAGCCCGACAGAGCCCGACAGAGCCCGACAGGGCCCGACAGGGCCCAGTAGAGCCCGACAGAGCCCGACAGAGCCCGACAGAGCCCGACAGGGCCCGACAGGGCCCAGTAGAGCCCGACAGAGCCCGACAGAGCCCGACAGAACCCGTCAGAGCCCGACAGAGCCCGACAGAGCCCGACAGAGCCCGACAGGGCCCGACAGAGCCCGACAGAGCCCGACAGAGCCCGACAGGGCCCGACAGGGCCCAGTAGAGCCCGACAGAGCCGAGAGGGCCCGACAGAGCCCGACAGAGCCCGACAGGGCCCGACAGAGCCCGACAGAGCCCGACAGGGCCCAGTAGAGCCCGACAGAGCCCGACAGAGCCCGACAGAACCCGACAGGGCCCAGTAGAGCCCGACAGAGCCCGACAGAGCCCGACAGAGCCCTACAGGGCCCGACAGAGCCAGACAGAGCCCGACAGAGCCCGACAGCGCCCGACAGGGCCCAGTAGAGCCCGACAGAGCCCGACAGGGCCCGACAGGGCCCGACAGAGCCCGACAGAGCCAAACAGAGCCCGACAGAGCCCGACAGGGCCCGACAGAGCCCGACAGAGCCCGACAGAGCTTGACAGAGCCCGACAGGGCCCAGTAGAGCCCGACAGAGCCCGACAGAGCCCGACAGAGCCCAGTAGAGCCCGACAGAGCCCGACAGAGCCCGACAGAGCCCGACAGGGCCCGACAGAGCCCGACAGGGCCCGACAGGGCCCGACAGAGCCCGACAGGGCCCAGTAGAGCCCGACAGAGCCTGACAGAGCCCGACAGGGCACGACAGAGCCCGACAGGGCCCGACAGAGCCCGACAGATCCCGACAGAGCCCGACAGAGCCCGACAGGGCACGACAGAGCCCGACAGAGCCCGACAGGGCACGACAGAGCCCGACAGAGCCCGACAGAACCCGACAGAGCCCGACAGAGCCCGACAGGGCCCAGTAGAGACCGACAGAGCCCGACAGAGCCCAGTAGAGCCCAGTAGAGCCCGACAGAGCCCGACAGAGCCCGACAGAACCCGACAGAGCCCGACAGAGACCAGTTGAGCCCGACAGAGCCCGACAGAGCCCGACAGAGCCCGACAGGGCCCGACAGGGCCCAGTAGAGCCCGACAGAGCCCGACAGAGCCCGACAGAGCCCGACAGAGCCCAGTAGAGCCCGACAGAGCCCGACAGAGCCCGACAGGGCCCGACAGAGCCCGACAGAGCCCGACAGGGCCCGACAGGGCCCGACAGAGCCCGACAGAGCCCGACAGAGCCCGACAGGGCCCGACAGAGCCTGACAGAGCCCGACAGGGCCCAGTAGAGCCCGACAGAGCCCGACAGAGCCCGACAGAGCCCAGTAGAGCCCGACAGAGCCCGAGAGAGCCCGACAGAGCCCGACAGAGCCCGACAGGGCCCGACAGAGCCCGACAGAGCCCGACAGGGCCCGACAGAGCCCGACAGAGACCGACAGAGCCCGACAGGGCCCGACAGAGCCCGACAGGGCCCGACAGAGCCCGACAGAGCCCGACAGGGCCCGACAGGGCCCGACAGGGCCCGACAGAGCCCAGTAGAGCCCGACAGAGCCCGACAGGGCCCGACAGAGCCCGACAGAGCCCGACAGAGCCCGACAGGGCCCGACAGGGCCCAGTAGAGCCCGACAGAGCCGAGAGGGCCCGACAGAGCCCGACAGAGCCCGACAGGGCCCGACAGAGCCCGACAGAGCCCGACAGGGCCCAGTAGAGCCCGACAGAGCCCGACAGAGCCCGACAGAACCCGACAGGGCCCAGTAGAGCCCGACAGAGCCCGACAGAGCCCGACAGAGCCCGACAGGGCCCGACAGAGCCAGACAGAACCCGACAGAGCCCGACAGCGCCCGACAGGGCCCAGTAGAGCCCGACAGAGCCCGACAGGGCCCGACAGGGCCCGACAGAGCCCGACAGAGCCAAACAGAGCCCGACAGAGCCCGACAGGGCCCGACAGAGCCCGACAGGGCCCAGTAGAGCCCGACAGAGCCCGACAGAGCCCGACAGAGCCCAGTAGAGCCCGACAGAGCCCGACAGAGCCCGACAGAGCCCAGTAGAGCCCGACAGAGCCCGACAGGGCCCGACAGGGCCCGACAGGGCCCAGTAGAGCCCGACAGAGCCCGACAGAGACCAGTAGAGCCCAGTAGAGCCCGACAGAGCCCGACAGAGTCCGACAGAGCCCGACAGAACCCGACAGAGCCCGACAGAGACCAGTTGAGCCCGACAGAGCCCGACAGAGCCCGACAGAGCCCGACAGGGCCCAGAAGAGCCCGATAGAGCCCGACAGAGCCCGACAGAGCCCGACAGGGCCCGACAGGGCCCGACAGGGCCCAGTAGAGCCCGACAGAGCCCGACAGAGCCCAGTAGAGCCCAGTAGAGCCCGACAGAACCCGACAGAGCCCGACAGAGCCCGACAGGGCCCGACAGAGCCCGACAGGGCGCGACAGGGCCCGACAGAGCCCGACAGAGCCCGACAGAGCCCGACAGGGCCCAGTAGAGCCCGACAGAGCCCGACAGAGCCCGACAGAGCCCGACAGAGCCCAGTAGAGCCCGACAGAACCCGACAGAGCCCGACAGAGACCGACAGAGCCCAGTAGAGCCCGACAGAGCCCGACAGGGCCCGACAGGGCCCGACAGGGCCCAGTAGAGCCCGACAGAGCCCGACAGAGCCCAGTAGAGCCCAGTAGAGCCCGACAGAGCCCGACAGAGCCCGACAGGGCCCGACAGAGCCCGACAGAGCCCGACAGGGCCCGACAGAGCGCGACAGGGCCCGACAGGGCCCAGTAGAGCCCGACAGAGCCCGACAGAGCCCAGTAGAGCCCAGTAGAGCCCGACAGGGCCCGACAGGGCCCGACAGGGCCCAGTAGAGCCCGACAGAGCCCGACAGAGCCTGACAGAGCCCGACAGGGACCGACAGGGCCCGACAGAGCCCGACAGAGCCCGACAGGGCCCAGTAGAGCCCGACAGAGCCCGACAGAGCCCGACAGAGCCCGACAGGGCCCGACAGGGCCCAGTAGAGCCCGACAGAGCCCGACAGAGCCTGACAGAGCCCGACAGGGACCGATAGGGCCCGACAGAGCCCGACAGTGCCCGACAGGGCCCAGTAGAGCCCGACAGAGCCCGACAGAGCCCGACAGAGCCCGACAGGGCCCAGTAGAGCCCGACAGAGCCCGACAGAGCCCGACAGGGCCCGACAGGGCCCGACAGAGCCCGACAGAGCCCGACAGGGCCCAGTAGAGCCCGACAGAGCCCGACAGAGCCCGACAGGGCCCGACAGGGCCCGACAGAGCCCGACAGAGCCCGACAGGGCCCGACAGGGTCCGACAGAGCCCAGTAGAGCCCGACAGAGCCCGACAGAGCCCGACAGAGCCCGACAGGGCCCGACAGGGCCCGACAGGGCCCAGTAGAGCCCGACAGAGCCCGACAGGGCCCGACAGAACCCGACAGAGCCCGACAGGGCCCGACAGAGCCCGACAGATCCCGACAGAGCCCGACAGAGCCCGACAGGGCACGACAGAGCCCGACAGAGCCCGACAGAGCCTGACAGAGCCCGACAGAGCCCGACAGAGCCCGACAGAACCCGACAGAGCCCGACAGAGCCCGACAGGGCCCAGTAGAGACCGACAGAGCCCGACAGAGCCCAGTAGAGCCCAGTAGAGCCCGACAGAGCCCGACAGAGCCCGACAGAACCCGACAGAGCCCGACAGAGACCAGTTGAGCCCGACAGAGCCCGACAGAGCCCGACAGAGCCCGACAGAGCCCGACAGGGCCCGACAGGGCCCAGTAGAGCCCGACAGAGCCCGACAGAGCCCGACAGAGCCCGACAGAGGCCAGTAGAGCCCGACAGAGCCCGACAGAGCCCGACAGGGCCCGACAGAGACCGACAGAGCCCGACAGGGCCCGACAGAGCCCGACAGAGCCCGACAGAGCCCGACAGAGCCCGACAGGGCCCGACAGGGCCCGACAGAGCCTGACAGAGCCCGACAGGGCCCAGTAGAGCCCGACAGAGCCCGACAGAGACCGACAGAGCCCAGTAGAGCCCGACAGAGCCCGAGAGAGCCCGACAGAGCCCGACAGAGCCCGACAGGGCCAGACAGAGCCCGACAGAGCCCGACAGGGCCCGACAGAGCCCGACAGAGACCGACAGAGCCCGACAGGGCCCGACAGAGCCCGACAGGGCCCGACAGAGCCCGACAGAGCCCGACAGGGCCCGACAGGGCCCGACAGGGCCCGACAGAGCCCAGTAGAGCCCGACAGAGCCCGACAGAGCCCGACAGAGCCCGACAGGGCCCGACAGGGCCCAGTAGAGCCCGACAGAGCCCGACAGAGCCCGACAGAGCCCGACAGGGCCCGACAGGGCCCAGTAGAGCCCGACAGAGCCCGACAGAGCCCGACAGAACCCGTCAGAGCCCGACAGAGCCCGACAGAGCCCGACAGAGCCCGACAGGGCCCGACAGAGCCCGACAGAGCCCGACAGAGCCCGACAGGGCCCGACAGGGCCCAGTAGAGCCCGACAGAGCCGAGAGGGCCCGACAGAGCCCGACAGAGCCCGACAGGGCCCGACAGAGCCCGACAGAGCCCGACAGGGCCCAGTAGAGCCCGACAGAGCCCGACAGAGCCCGACAGAACCCGACAGGGCCCAGTAGAGCCCGACAGAGCCCGACAGAGCCCGACAGAGCCCGACAGGGACCGATAGGGCCCGACAGAGCCCGACAGTGCCCGACAGGGCCCAGTAGAGCCCGACAGAGCCCGACAGAGCCCGACAGAGCCCGACAGGGCCCAGTAGAGCCCGACAGAGCCCGACAGAGCCCGACAGAGCCCGACAGGGCCCGACAGGGCCCGACAGAGCCCGACAGAGCCCGACAGGGCCCAGTAGAGCCCGACAGAGCCCGACAGAGCCCGACAGAGCCCGACAGGGCCCGACAGGGCCCGACAGGGCCCAGTAGAGCCCGACAGAGCCCGACAGGGCCCGACAGAACCCGACAGAGCCCGACAGGGCCCGACAGGGCCCGACAGAGCCCGACAGAGCCCGACAGGGCCCGACAGGGTCCGACAGAGCCCAGTAGAGCCCGACAGAGCCCGACAGAGCCCGACAGAGCCCGACAGGGCCCGACAGGGCCCGACAGGGCCCAGTAGAGCCCGACAGAGCCCGACAGGGCCCGACAGAACCCGACAGAGCCCGACAGGGCCCGACAGAGCCCGACAGATCCCGACAGAGCCCGACAGAGCCCGACAGGGCACGACAGAGCCCGACAGAGCCCGACAGGGCACGACAGAGCCCGAAAGAGCCCGACAGAGCCCGACAGAACCCGACAGAGCCCGACAGAGCCCGACAGGGCCCAGTAGAGACCGACAGAGCCCGACAGAGCCCAGTAGAGCCCAGTAGAGCCCGACAGAGCCCGACAGAGCCCGACAGAACCCGACAGAGCCCGACAGAGACCAGTTGAGCCCGACAGAGCCCGACAGAGCCCGACAGAGCCCGACAGGGCCCGACAGGGCCCAGTAGAGCCCGACAGAGCCCGACAGAGCCCGACAGAGCCCAGTAGAGCCCGACAGAGCCCGACAGAGCCCGACAGGGCCCGACAGAGACCGACAGAGCCCGACAGGGCCCGACAGGGCCCGACAGGGCCCGACAGAGCCCGACAGAGCCCGACAGAGCCCGACAGGGCCCGACAGAGCCTGACAGAGCCCGACAGGGCCCAGTAGAGCCCGACAGAGCCCGACAGAGACCGACAGAGCCCAGTAGAGCCCGACAGAGCCCGAGAGAGCCCGACAGAGCCCGACAGAGCCCGACAGGGCCCGACAGAGCCCGACAGAGCCCGACAGAGCCCGACAGAGCCCAGTAGAGCCCGACAGAGCCCGACAGAGCCCGACAGAGCCCGACAGGGCCCGACAGAGCCCGACAGGGCCCGACAGGGCCCGACAGGGCCCGACAGAGCCCGACAGGGCCCGACAGGGCCCGACAGAGCCCGACAGGGCCCAGTAGAGCCCGACAGAGCCCGACAGAGCCCGACAGAGCCCAGTAGAGCCCGACAGAGCCCGACAGAGCCCGACAGAGCCCAGTAGAGCCCGACAGAGCCCGATAGGGCCCGACAGGGCCCGACAGGGCCCAGTAGAGCCCGACAGAGCCCGACAGAGACCAGTAGAGCCCAGTAGAGCCCGACAGAGCCCGACAGAGTCCGACAGAGCCCGACAGAACCCGACAGAGCCCGACAGAGACCAGTTGAGCCCGACAGAGCCCGACAGAGCCCGACAGAGCCCGACAGGGCCCAGAAGAGCCCGATAGAGCCCGACAGAGCCCGACAGAGCCCGACAGAGCCCGACAGGGCCCGACAGGGCCCGACAGGGCCCAGTAGAGCCCGACAGAGCCCGACAGAGCCCAGTAGAGCCCAGTAGAGCCCGACAGAGCCCGACAGAGCCCGACAGAGCCCGACAGGGCCCGACAGAGCCCGACAGGGCGCGACAGGGCCCGACAGAGCCCGACAGAGCCCGACAGAGCCCGACAGGGCCCAGTAGAGCCCGACAGAGCCCGACAGAGCCCGACAGAGCCCAGTAGAGCCCGACAGAGCCCGACAGAGCCCGACAGAGCCCGACAGGGCCCGACAGAGCCCGACAGGGCCCGACAGGGCCCGACAGAGCCCGACAGGGCCCAGTAGAGCCCGACAGAGCCCGACAGAGCCCGACAGAGCCCAGTAGAGCCCGACAGAGCCCGACAGAGCCCGACAGAGCCCAGTAGAGCCCGACAGAGCCCGACAGGGCCCGACAGGGCCCGACAGGGCCCAGTAGAGCCCGACAGAGCCCGACAGAGACCAGTAGAGCCCAGTAGAGCCCGACAGAGCCCGACAGAGTCCGACAGAGCCCGACAGAACCCGACAGAGCCCGACAGAGACCAGTTGAGCCCGACAGAGCCCGACAGAGCCCGACAGAGCCCGACAGGGCCCAGAAGAGCCCGATAGAGCCCGACAGAGCCCGACAGAGCCCGACAGAGCCCGACAGGGCCCGACAGGGCCCGACAGGGCCCAGTAGAGCCCGACAGAGCCCGACAGAGCCCAGTAGAGCCCAGTAGAGCCCGACAGAGCCCGACAGAGCCCGACAGAGCCCGACAGGGCCCGACAGAGCCCGACAGGGCGCGACAGGGCCCGACAGAGCCCGACAGAGCCCGACAGAGCCCGACAGGGCCCAGTAGAGCCCGACAGAGCCCGACAGAGCCCGACAGAGCCCGACAGAGCCCAGTAGAGCCCGACAGAACCCGACAGAGCCTGACAGAGCCCGACAGAGCCCAGTAGAGCCCGACAGAGCCCGACAGGGCCCGACAGGGCCCGACAGGGCCCAGTAGAGCCCGACAGAGCCCGACAGAGCCCAGTAGAGCCCAGTAGAGCCCGACAGAGCCCGACAGAGCCCGACAGAGCCCGACAGGGCCCGACAGAGCCCGACAGAGCCCGACAGAGCCCGACAGAGCGCGACAGGGCCCGACAGGGCCCAGTAGAGCCCGACAGAGCCCGACAGAGCCCAGTAGAGCCCAGTAGAGCCCGACAGGGCCCGACAGGGCCCGACAGGGCCCAGTAGAGCCCGACAGAGCCCGACAGAGCCTGACAGAGCCCGACAGGGACCGACAGGGCCCGACAGAGCCCGACAGAGCCCGACAGGGCCCAGTAGAGCCCGACAGAGCCCGACAGAGCCCGACAGAGCCCGACAGGGCCCAGTAGAGCCCGACAGAGCCCGACAGAGCCCGACAGGGCCCGACAGGGCCCGACAGAGCCCGACAGAGCCCGACAGGGCCCAGTAGAGCCCAACAGAGCCCGACAGAGCCCGACAGGGCCCGACAGGGCCCGACAGAGCCCGACAGAGCCCGACAGGGCCCGACAGGGCCCGACAGAGCCCAGTAGAGCCCGACAGAGCCCGACAGAGCCCGACAGAGCCCGACAGGGCCCGACAGGGCCCGACAGGGCCCAGTAGAGCCCGACAGAGCCCGACAGGGCCCGACAGAGCCCGACAGAGCCCGACAGGGCCCGACAGAGCCCGACAGATCCCGACAGAGCCCGACAGAGCCCGACAGGGCACGACAGAGCCCGACAGAGCCCGACAGGGCACGACAGAGCCCGACAGAGCCCGACAGAACCCGACAGAGCCCGACAGAGCCCGACAGGGCCCAGTAGAGACCGACAGAGCCCGACAGAGCCCAGTAGAGCCCAGTAGAGCCCGACAGAGCCCGACAGAGCCCGACAGAACCCGACAGAGCCCGACAGAGACCAGTTGAGCCCGACAGAGCCCGACAGAGCCCGACAGAGCCCGACAGGGCCCGACAGGGCCCAGTAGAGCCCGACAGAGCCCGACAGAGCCCGACAGAGCCCGACAGAGCCCAGTAGAGCCCGACAGAGCCCGACAGAGCCCGACAGGGCCCGACAGAGCCCGACAGAGCCCGACAGGGCCCGACAGGGCCCGACAGAGCCCGACAGAGCCCGACAGAGCCCGACAGAGCCCGACAGGGCCCGACAGAGCCTGACAGAGCCCGACAGGGCCCAGTAGAGCCCGACAGAGCCCGACAGAGCCCGACAGAGCCCAGTAGAGCCCGACAGAGCCCGAGAGAGCCCGACAGAGCCCGACAGAGCCCGACAGGGCCCGACAGAGCCCGACAGAGCCCGACAGGGCCTGACAGAGCCCGACAGAGACCGACAGAGCCCGACAGGGCCCGACAGAGCCCGACAGGGCCCGACAGAGCCCGACAGAGCCCGACAGGGCCCGACAGGGCCCGACAGGGCCCGACAGAGCCCAGTAGAGCCCGACAGAGCCCGACAGAGCCCGACAGAGCCCGACAGGGCCCGACAGGGCCCAGTAGAGCCCGACAGAGCCCGACAGAGCCCGACAGAGCCCGACAGAGCCCGACAGAACCCGACAGAGCCCGACAGAGCCCGACAGGGCCCAGTAGAGACCGACAGAGCCCGACAGAGCCCAGTAGAGCCCAGTAGAGCCCGACAGAGCCCGACAGAGCCCGACAGAACCCGACAGAGCCCGACAGAGACCAGTTGAGCCCGACAGAGCCCGACAGAGCCCGACAGAGCCCGACAGGGCCCGACAGGGCCCAGTAGAGCCCGACAGAGCCCGACAGAGCCCGACAGAGCCCAGTAGAGCCCGACAGAGCCCGACAGAGCCCGACAGGGCCCGACAGAGACCGACAGAGCCCGACAGGGCCCGACAGGGCCCGACAGAGCCCGACAGAGCCCGACAGAGCCCGACAGGGCCCGACAGAGCCTGACAGAGCCCGACAGGGCCCAGTAGAGCCCGACAGAGCCCGACAGAGACCGACAGAGCCCAGTAGAGCCCGACAGAGCCCGAGAGAGCCCGACAGAGCCCGACAGAGCCCGACAGGGCCCGACAGAGCCCGACAGAGCCCGACAGGACCCGACAGAGCCCGACAGAGCCAGACAGAGCCCGACAGAGCCCGACAGCGCCCGACAGGGCCCAGTAGAGCCCGACAGAGCCCGACAGGGCCCGACAGGGCCCGACAGAGCCCGACAGAGCCAAACAGAGCCCGACAGAGCCCGACAGGGCCCGACAGAGCCCGACAGAGCCCGACAGAGCTTGACAGAGCCCGACAGGGCCCAGTAGAGCCCGACAGAGCCCGACAGAGCCCGACAGAGCCCAGTAGAGCCCGACAGAGCCCGACAGAGCCCGACAGAGCCCGACAGGGCCCGACAGAGCCCGACAGGGCCCGACAGGGCCCGACAGAGCCCGACAGGGCCCAGTAGAGCCCGACAGAGCCCGACAGAGCCCGACAGAGCCCAGTAGAGCCCGACAGAGCCCGACAGAGCCCGACAGAGCCCAGTAGAGCCCGACAGAGCCCGACAGGGCCCGACAGGGCCCGACAGGGCCCAGTAGAGCCCGACAGAGCCCGACAGAGACCAGTAGAGCCCAGTAGAGCCCGACAGAGCCCGACAGAGTCCGACAGAGCCCGACAGAACCCGACAGAGCCCGACAGAGACCAGTTGAGCCCGACAGAGCCCGACAGAGCCCGACAGAGCCCGACAGGGCCCAGAAGAGCCCGATAGAGCCCGACAGAGCCCGACAGAGCCCGACAGAGCCCGACAGGGCCCGACAGGGCCCGACAGGGCCCAGTAGAGCCCGACAGAGCCCGACAGAGCCCAGTAGAGCCCAGTAGAGCCCGACAGAGCCCGACAGAGCCCGACAGAGCCCGACAGGGCCCGACAGAGCCCGACAGGGCGCGACAGGGCCCGACAGAGCCCGACAGAGCCCGACAGAGCCCGACAGGGCCCAGTAGAGCCCGACAGAGCCCGACAGAGCCCGACAGAGCCCGACAGAGCCCAGTAGAGCCCGACAGAACCCGACAGAGCCCGACAGAGACCGACAGAGCCCAGTAGAGCCCGACAGAGCCCGACAGGGCCCGACAGGGCCCGACAGGGCCCAGTAGAGCCCGACAGAGCCCGACAGAGCCCAGTAGAGCCCAGTAGAGCCCGACAGAGCCCGACAGAGCCCGACAGAGCCCGACAGGGCCCGACAGAGCCCGACAGAGCCCGACAGGGCCCGACAGAGCACGACAGGGCCCGACAGGGCCCAGTAGAGCCCGACAGAGCCCGACAGAGCCCAGTAGAGCCCAGTAGAGCCCGACAGGGCCCGACAGGGCCCGACAGGGCCCAGTAGAGCCCGACAGAGCCCGACAGAGCCTGACAGAGCCCGACAGGGACCGACAGGGCCCGACAGAGCCCGACAGAGCCCGACAGGGCCCAGTAGAGCCCGACAGAGCCCGACAGAGCCCGACAGAGCCCGACAGGGCCCGACAGGGCCCAGTAGAGCCCGACAGAGCCCGACAGAGCCTGACAGAGCCCGACAGGGACCGATAGGGCCCGACAGAGCCCGACAGTGCCCGACAGGGCCCAGTAGAGCCCGACAGAGCCCGACAGAGCCCGACAGAGCCCGACAGGGCCCAGTAGAGCCCGACAGAGCCCGACAGAGCCCGACAGAGCCCGACAGGGCCCGACAGGGCCCGACAGAGCCCGACAGAGCCCGACAGGGCCCAGTAGAGCCCGACAGAGCCCGACAGAGCCCGACAGGGCCCGACAGGGCCCGACAGAGCCCGACAGAGCCCGACAGGGCCCGACAGGGTCCGACAGAGCCCAGTAGAGCCCGACAGAGCCCGACAGAGCCCGACAGAGCCCGACAGGGCCCGACAGGGCCCGACAGGGCCCAGTAGAGCCCGACAGAGCCCGACAGGGCCCGACAGAACCCGACAGAGCCCGACAGGGCCCGACAGAGCCCGACAGATCCCGACAGAGCCCGACAGAGCCCGACAGGGCACGACAGAGCCCGACAGAGCCCGACAGGGCACGACAGGGCACGACAGAGCCCGACAGAGCCCGACAGAACCCGACAGAGCCCGACAGAGCCCGACAGGGCCCAGTAGAGACCGACAGAGCCCGACAGAGCCCAGTAGAGCCCAGTAGAGCCCGACAGAGCCCGACAGAGCCCGACAGAACCCGACAGAGCCCGACAGAGACCAGTTGAGCCCGACAGAGCCCGACAGAGCCCGACAGAGCCCGACAGGGCCCGACAGGGCCCAGTAGAGCCCGACAGAGCCCGACAGAGCCCGACAGAGCCCGACAGAGCCCAGTAGAGCCCGACAGAGCCCGACAGAGCCCGACAGGGCCCGACAGAGACCGACAGAGCCCGACAGGGCCCGACAGAGCCCGACAGAGCCCGACAGAGCCCGACAGGGCCCGACAGGGCCCGACAGAGCCCGACAGAGCCCGACAGGGCCCAGTAGAGCCCGACAGAGCCCGACAGAGACCGACAGAGCCCAGTAGAGCCCGACAGAGCCCGAGAGAGCCCGACAGAGCCCGACAGAGCCCGACAGGGCCCGACAGAGCCCGACAGGGCGCGACAGGGCCCGACAGAGCCCGACAGAGCCCGACAGAGCCCGACAGGGCCCAGTAGAGCCCGACAGAGCCCGACAGAGCCCGACAGAGCCCGACAGAGCCCAGTAGAGCCCGACAGAACCCGACAGAGCCTGACAGAGCCCGACAGAGCCCAGTAGAGCCCGACAGAGCCCGACAGGGCCCGACAGGGCCCGACAGGGCCCAGTAGAGCCCGACAGAGCCCGACAGAGCCCAGTAGAGCCCAGTAGAGCCCGACAGAGCCCGACAGAGCCCGACAGAGCCCGACAGGGCCCGACAGAGCCCGACAGAGCCCGACAGGGCCCGACAGAGCGCGACAGGGCCCGACAGGGCCCAGTAGAGCCCGACAGAGCCCGACAGAGCCCAGTAGAGCCCAGTAGAGCCCGACAGGGCCCGACAGGGCCCGACAGGGCCCAGTAGAGCCCGACAGAGCCCGACAGAGCCTGACAGAGCCCGACAGGGACCGACAGGGCCCGACAGAGCCCGACAGAGCCCGACAGGGCCCAGTAGAGCCCGACAGAGCCCGACAGAGCCCGACAGAGCCCGACAGGGCCCAGTAGAGCCCGACAGAGCCCGACAGAGCCCGACAGGGCCCGACAGGGCCCGACAGAGCCCGACAGAGCCCGACAGGGCCCAGTAGAGCCCGACAGAGCCCGACAGAGCCCGACAGGGCCCGACAGGGCCCGACAGAGCCCGACAGAGCCCGACAGGGCCCGACAGGGCCCGACAGAGCCCAGTAGAGCCCGACAGAGCCCGACAGAGCCCGACAGAGCCCGACAGGGCCCGACAGGGCCCGACAGGGCCCAGTAGAGCCCGACAGAGCCCGACAGGGCCCGACAGAGCCCGACAGAGCCCGACAGGGCCCGACAGAGCCCGACAGATCCCGACAGAGCCCGACAGAGCCCGACAGGGCACGACAGAGCCCGACAGAGCCCGACAGGGCACGACAGAGCCCGACAGAGCCCAACAGAACCCGACAGAGCCCGACAGAGCCCGACAGGGCCCAGTAGAGACCGACAGAGCCCGACAGAGCCCAGTAGAGCCCAGTAGAGCCCGACAGAGCCCGACAGAGCCCGACAGAACCCGACAGAGCCCGACAGAGACCAGTTGAGCCCGACAGAGCCCGACAGAGCCCGACAGAGCCCGACAGGGCCCGACAGGGCCCAGTAGAGCCCGACAGAGCCCGACAGAGCCCGACAGAGCCCGACAGAGCCCAGTAGAGCCCGACAGAGCCCGACAGAGCCCGACAGGGCCCGACAGAGCCCGACAGAGCCCGACAGGGCCCGACAGGGCCCGACAGAGCCCGACAGAGCCCGACAGAGCCCGACAGAGCCCGACAGGGCCCGACAGAGCCTGACAGAGCCCGACAGGGCCCAGTAGAGCCCGACAGAGCCCGACAGAGCCCGACAGAGCCCAGTAGAGCCCGACAGAGCCCGAGAGAGCCCGACAGAGCCCGACAGAGCCCGACAGGGCCCGACAGAGCCCGACAGAGCCCGACAGGGCCTGACAGAGCCCGACAGAGACCGACAGAGCCCGACAGGGCCCGACAGAGCCCGACAGGGCCCGACAGAGCCCGACAGAGCCCGACAGGGCCCGACAGGGCCCGACAGGGCCCGACAGAGCCCAGTAGAGCCCGACAGAGCCCGACAGAGCCCGACAGAGCCCGACAGGGCCCGACAGGGCCCAGTAGAGCCCGACAGAGCCCGACAGAGCCCGACAGAGCCCGACAGAGCCCGACAGAACCCGACAGAGCCCGACAGAGCCCGACAGGGCCCAGTAGAGACCGACAGAGCCCGACAGAGCCCAGTAGAGCCCAGTAGAGCCCGACAGAGCCCGACAGAGCCCGACAGAACCCGACAGAGCCCGACAGAGACCAGTTGAGCCCGACAGAGCCCGACAGAGCCCGACAGAGCCCGACAGGGCCCGACAGGGCCCAGTAGAGCCCGACAGAGCCCGACAGAGCCCGACAGAGCCCAGTAGAGCCCGACAGAGCCCGACAGAGCCCGACAGGGCCCGACAGAGACCGACAGAGCCCGACAGGGCCCGAGAGGGCCCGACAGAGCCCGACAGAGCCCGACAGAGCCCGACAGGGCCCGACAGAGCCTGACAGAGCCCGACAGGGCCCAGTAGAGCCCGACAGAGCCCGACAGAGACCGACAGAGCCCAGTAGAGCCCGACAGAGCCCGAGAGAGCCCGACAGAGCCCGACAGAGCCCGACAGGGCCCGACAGAGCCCGACAGAGCCCGACAGGACCCGACAGAGCCCGACAGAGCCAGACAGAGCCCGACAGAGCCCGACAGCGCCCGACAGGGCCCAGTAGAGCCCGACAGAGCCCGACAGGGCCCGACAGGGCCCGACAGAGCCCGACAGAGCCAAACAGAGCCCGACAGAGCCCGACAGGGCCCGACAGAGCCCGACAGAGCCCGACAGAGCTTGACAGAGCCCGACAGGGCCCAGTAGAGCCCGACAGAGCCCGACAGAGCCCGACAGAGCCCAGTAGAGCCCGACAGAGCCCGACAGAGCCCGACAGAGCCCGACAGGGCCCGACAGGGCCCGACAGAGCCCGACAGGGCCCAGTAGAGCCCGACAGAGCCCGACAGAGCCCGACAGAGCCCAGTAGAGCCCGACAGAGCCCGACAGAGCCCGACAGAGCCCAGTAGAGCCCGACAGAGCCCGACAGGGCCCGACAGGGCCCGACAGGGCCCAGTAGAGCCCGACAGAGCCCGACAGAGACCAGTAGAGCCCAGTAGAGCCCGACAGAGCCCGACAGAGTCCGACAGAGCCCGACAGAACCCGACAGAGCCCGACAGAGACCAGTTGAGCCCGACAGAGCCCGACAGAGCCCGACAGAGCCCGACAGGGCCCAGAAGAGCCCGATAGAGCCCGACAGAGCCCGACAGAGCCCGACAGAGCCCGACAGGGCCCGACAGGGCCCGACAGGGCCCAGTAGAGCCCGACAGAGCCCGACAGAGCCCAGTAGAGCCCAGTAGAGCCCGACAGAGCCCGACAGAGCCCGACAGAGCCCGACAGGGCCCGACAGAGCCCGACAGGGCGCGACAGGGCCCGACAGAGCCCGACAGAGCCCGACAGAGCCCGACAGAGCCCGACAGGGCCCAGTAGAGCCCGACAGAGCCCGACAGAGCCCGACAGAGCCCGACAGAGCCCAGTAGAGCCCGACAGAACCCGACAGAGCCCGACAGAGACCGACAGAGCCCAGTAGAGCCCGACAGAGCCCGACAGGGCCCGACAGGGCCCGACAGGGCCCAGTAGAGCCCGACAGAGCCCGACAGAGCCCAGTAGAGCCCAGTAGAGCCCGACAGAGCCCGACAGAGCCCGACAGAGCCCGACAGGGCCCGACAGAGCCCGATAGAGCCCGACAGGGCCCGACAGAGCGCGACAGGGCCCGACAGGGCCCAGTAGAGCCCGACAGAGCCCGACAGAGCCCAGTAGAGCCCAGTAGAGCCCGACAGGGCCCGACAGGGCCCGACAGGGCCCAGTAGAGCCCGACAGAGCCCGACAGAGCCTGACAGAGCCCGACAGGGACCGACAGGGCCCGACAGAGCCCGACAGAGCCCGACAGGGCCCAGTAGAGCCCGACAGAGCCCGACAGAGCCCGACAGAGCCCGACAGGGCCCGACAGGGCCCAGTAGAGCCCGACAGAGCCCGACAGAGCCTGACAGAGCCCGACAGGGACCGATAGGGCCCGACAGAGCCCGACAGTGCCCGACAGGGCCCAGTAGAGCCCGACAGAGCCCGACAGAGCCCGACAGAGCCCGACAGGGCCCAGTAGAGCCCGACAGAGCCCGACAGAGCCCGACAGAGCCCGACAGGGCCCGACAGGGCCCGACAGAGCCCGACAGAGCCCGACAGGGCCCAGTAGAGCCCGACAGAGCCCGACAGAGCCCGACAGGGCCCGACAGGGCCCGACAGAGCCCGACAGAGCCCGACAGGGCCCGACAGGGTCCGACAGAGCCCAGTAGAGCCCGACAGAGCCCGACAGAGCCCGACAGAGCCCGACAGGGCCCGACAGGGCCCGACAGGGCCCAGTAGAGCCCGACAGAGCCCGACAGGGCCCGACAGAACCCGACAGAGCCCGACAGGGCCCGACAGAGCCCGACAGATCCCGACAGAGCCCGACAGAGCCCGACAGGGCACGACAGAGCCCGACAGAGCCCGACAGGGCACGACAGGGCACGACAGAGCCCGACAGAGCCCGACAGAACCCGACAGAGCCCGACAGAGCCCGACAGGGCCCAGTAGAGACCGACAGAGCCCGACAGAGCCCAGTAGAGCCCAGTAGAGCCCGACAGAGCCCGACAGAGCCCGACAGAACCCGACAGAGCCCGACAGAGACCAGTTGAGCCCGACAGAGCCCGACAGAGCCCGACAGAGCCCGACAGGGCCCGACAGGGCCCAGTAGAGCCCGACAGAGCCCGACAGAGCCCGACAGAGCCCGACAGAGCCCAGTAGAGCCCGACAGAGCCCGACAGAGCCCGACAGGGCCCGACAGAGACCGACAGAGCCCGACAGGGCCCGACAGAGCCCGACAGAGCCCGACAGAGCCCGACAGGGCCCGACAGGGCCCGACAGGGCCCGACAGAGCCCGACAGAGCCCGACAGGGCCCAGTAGAGCCCGACAGAGCCCGACAGAGACCGACAGAGCCCAGTAGAGCCCGACAGAGCCCGAGAGAGCCCGACAGAGCCCGACAGAGCCCGACAGGGCCCGACAGAGCCCGACAGAGCCCGACAGGGCCCGACAGAGCCCGACAGAGACCGACAGAGCCCGACAGGGCCCGACAGAGCCCGACAGGGCCCGACAGAGCCTGACAGAGCCCGACAGGGCCCAGTAGAGCCCGACAGAGCCCGACAGAGCCCGACAGAGCCCAGTAGAGCCCGACAGAGCCCGAGAGAGCCCGACAGAGCCCGACAGAGCCCGACAGGGCCCGACAGAGCCCGACAGAGCCCGACAGGGCCTGACAGAGCCCGACAGAGACCGACAGAGCCCGACAGGGCCCGACAGAGCCCGACAGGGCCCGACAGAGCCCGACAGAGCCCGACAGGGCCCGACAGGGCCCGACAGGGCCCGACAGAGCCCAGTAGAGCCCGACAGAGCCCGACAGAGCCCGACAGAGCCCGACAGGGCCCGACAGGGCCCAGTAGAGCCCGACAGAGCCCGACAGAGCCCGACAGAGCCCGACAGAGCCCGACAGAACCCGACAGAGCCCGACAGAGCCCGACAGGGCCCAGTAGAGACCGACAGAGCCCGACAGAGCCCAGTAGAGCCCAGTAGAGCCCGACAGAGCCCGACAGAGCCCGACAGAACCCGACACAGCCCGACAGAGACCAGTTGAGCCCGACAGAGCCCGACAGAGCCCGACAGAGCCCGACAGGGCCCGACAGGGCCCAGTAGAGCCCGACAGAGCCCGACAGAGCCCGACAGAGCCCAGTAGAGCCCGACAGAGCCCGACAGAGCCCGACAGGGCCCGACAGAGACCGACAGAGCCCGACAGGGCCCGACAGGGCCCGACAGAGCCCGACAGAGCCCGACAGAGCCCGACAGGGCCCGACAGAGCCTGACAGAGCCCGACAGGGCCCAGTAGAGCCCGACAGAGCCCGACAGAGACCGACAGAGCCCAGTAGAGCCCGACAGAGCCCGAGAGAGCCCGACAGAGCCCGACAGAGCCCGACAGGGCCCGACAGAGCCCGACAGAGCCCGACAGGACCCGACAGAGCCCGACAGAGCCAGACAGAGCCCGACAGAGCCCGACAGCGCCCGACAGGGCCCAGTAGAGCCCGACAGAGCCCGACAGGGCCCGACAGGGCCCGACAGAGCCCGACAGAGCCAAACAGAGCCCGACAGAGCCCGACAGGGCCCGACAGAGCCCGACAGAGCCCGACAGAGCTTGACAGAGCCCGACAGGGCCCAGTAGAGCCCGACAGAGCCCGACAGAGCCCGACAGAGCCCAGTAGAGCCCGACAGAGCCCGACAGAGCCCGACAGAGCCCGACAGGGCCCGACAGAGCCCGACAGGGCCCGACAGGGCCCGACAGAGCCCGACAGGGCCCAGTAGAGCCCGACAGAGCCCGACAGAGCCCGACAGAGCCCAGTAGAGCCCGACAGAGCCCGACAGAGCCCGACAGAGCCCAGTAGAGCCCGACAGAGCCCGAGAGAGCCCGACAGAGCCCGACAGAGCCCGACAGGGCCCGACAGAGCCCGACAGAGCCCGACAGGGCCTGACAGAGCCCGACAGAGACCGACAGAGCCCGACAGGGCCCGACAGAGACCGACAGAGCCCAGTAGAGCCCGACAGAGCCCGAGAGAGCCCGACAGAGCCCGACAGAGCCCGACAGGGCCCGACAGAGCCCGACAGAGCCCGACAGGGCCCGACAGAGCCCGACAGAGACCGACAGAGCCCGACAGGGCCCGACAGAGCCCGACAGGGCCCGACAGAGCCTGACAGAGCCCGACAGGGCCCAGTAGAGCCCGACAGAGCCCGACAGAGCCCGACAGAGCCCAGTAGAGCCCGACAGAGCCCGAGAGAGCCCGACAGAGCCCGACAGAGCCCGACAGGGCCCGACAGAGCCCGACAGAGCCCGACAGGGCCTGACAGAGCCCGACAGAGACCGACAGAGCCCGACAGGGCCCGACAGAGCCCGACAGGGCCCGACAGAGCCCGACAGAGCCCGACAGGGCCCGACAGGGCCCGACAGGGCCCGACAGAGCCCAGTAGAGCCCGACAGAGCCCGACAGAGCCCGACAGAGCCCGACAGGGCCCGACAGGGCCCAGTAGAGCCCGACAGAGCCCGACAGAGCCCGACAGAGCCCGACAGAGCCCGACAGAACCCGACAGAGCCCGACAGAGCCCGACAGGGCCCAGTAGAGACCGACAGAGCCCGACAGAGCCCAGTAGAGCCCAGTAGAGCCCGACAGAGCCCGACAGAGCCCGACAGAACCCGACAGAGCCCGACAGAGACCAGTTGAGCCCGACAGAGCCCGACAGAGCCCGACAGAGCCCGACAGGGCCCGACAGGGCCCAGTAGAGCCCGACAGAGCCCGACAGAGCCCGACAGAGCCCAGTAGAGCCCGACAGAGCCCGACAGAGCCCGACAGGGCCCGACAGAGACCGACAGAGCCCGACAGGGCCCGACAGGGCCCGACAGAGCCCGACAGAGCCCGACAGAGCCCGACAGGGCCCGACAGAGCCTGACAGAGCCCGACAGGGCCCAGTAGAGCCCGACAGAGCCCGACAGAGACCGACAGAGCCCAGTAGAGCCCGACAGAGCCCGAGAGAGCCCGACAGAGCCCGACAGAGCCCGACAGGGCCCGACAGAGCCCGACAGAGCCCGACAGGACCCGACAGAGCCCGACAGAGCCAGACAGAGCCCGACAGAGCCCGACAGCGCCCGACAGGGCCCAGTAGAGCCCGACAGAGCCCGACAGGGCCCGACAGGGCCCGACAGGGCCCGACAGAGCCTGACAGAGCCCGACAGAGCCCGACAGGGCCCGACAGAGCCTGACAGAGCCCGACAGGGCCCAGTAGAGCCCGACAGAGCCCGACAGAGACCGACAGAGCCCGACAGAGCCCGACAGGGCCCGACAGAGCCCGACAGAGCCCGACAGGACCCGACAGAGCCCGACAGAGCCAGACAGAGCCCGACAGAGCCCGACAGCGCCCGACAGGGCCCAGTAGAGCCCGACAGAGCCCGACAGGGCCCGACAGGGCCCGACAGAGCCCGACAGAGCCAAACAGAGCCCGACAGAGCCCGACAGGGCCCGACAGAGCCCGACAGAGCCCGACAGAGCTTGACAGAGCCCGACAGGGCCCAGTAGAGCCCGACAGAGCCCGACAGAGCCCGACAGAGCCCAGTAGAGCCCGACAGAGCCCGACAGAGCCCGACAGAGCCCGACAGGGCCCGACAGAGCCCGACAGGGCCCGACAGGGCCCGACAGAGCCCGACAGGGCCCAGTAGAGCCCGACAGAGCCCGACAGAGCCCGACAGAGCCCAGTAGAGCCCGACAGAGCCCGACAGAGCCCGACAGAGCCCAGTAGAGCCCGACAGAGCCCGACAGGGCCCGACAGGGCCCGACAGGGCCCAGTAGAGCCCGACAGAGCCCGACAGAGACCAGTAGAGCCCAGTAGAGCCCGACAGAGCCCGACAGAGTCCGACAGAGCCCGACAGAACCCGACAGAGCCCGACAGAGACCAGTTGAGCCCGACAGAGCCCGACAGAGCCCGACAGAGCCCGACAGGGCCCAGAAGAGCCCGATAGAGCCCGACAGAGCCCGACAGAGCCCGACAGAGCCCGACAGGGCCCGACAGGGCCCGACAGGGCCCAGTAGAGCCCGACAGAGCCCGACAGAGCCCAGTAGAGCCCAGTAGAGCCCGACAGAGCCCGACAGAGCCCGACAGAGCCCGACAGGGCCCGACAGAGCCCGACAGGGCGCGACAGGGCCCGACAGAGCCCGACAGAGCCCGACAGAGCCCGACAGAGCCCGACAGGGCCCAGTAGAGCCCGACAGAGCCCGACAGAGCCCGACAGAGCCCGACAGAGCCCAGTAGAGCCCGACAGAACCCGACAGAGCCCGACAGAGACCGACAGAGCCCAGTAGAGCCCGACAGAGCCCGACAGGGCCCGACAGGGCCCGACAGGGCCCAGTAGAGCCCGACAGAGCCCGACAGAGCCCAGTAGAGCCCAGTAGAGCCCGACAGAGCCCGACAGAGCCCGACAGAGCCCGACAGGGCCCGACAGAGCCCGACAGAGCCCGACAGGGCCCGACAGAGCGCGACAGGGCCCGACAGGGCCCAGTAGAGCCCGACAGAGCCCGACAGAGCCCAGTAGAGCCCAGTAGAGCCCGACAGGGCCCGACAGGGCCCGACAGGGCCCAGTAGAGCCCGACAGAGCCCGACAGAGCCTGACAGAGCCCGACAGGGACCGACAGGGCCCGACAGAGCCCGACAGAGCCCGACAGGGCCCAGTAGAGCCCGACAGAGCCCGACAGAGCCCGACAGAGCCCGACAGGGCCCGACAGGGCCCAGTAGAGCCCGACAGAGCCCGACAGAGCCTGACAGAGCCCGACAGGGACCGATAGGGCCCGACAGAGCCCGACAGTGCCCGACAGGGCCCAGTAGAGCCCGACAGAGCCCGACAGAGCCCGACAGAGCCCGACAGGGCCCAGTAGAGCCCGACAGAGCCCGACAGAGCCCGACAGAGCCCGACAGGGCCCGACAGGGCCCGACAGAGCCCGACAGAGCCCGACAGGGCCCAGTAGAGCCCGACAGAGCCCGACAGAGCCCGACAGGGCCCGACAGGGCCCGACAGAGCCCGACAGAGCCCGACAGGGCCCGACAGGGTCCGACAGAGCCCAGTAGAGCCCGACAGAGCCCGACAGAGCCCGACAGAGCCCGACAGGGCCCGACAGGGCCCGACAGGGCCCAGTAGAGCCCGACAGAGCCCGACAGGGCCCGACAGAACCCGACAGAGCCCGACAGGGCCCGACAGAGCCCGACAGATCCCGACAGAGCCCGACAGAGCCCGACAGGGCACGACAGAGCCCGACAGAGCCCGACAGGGCACGACAGGGCACGACAGAGCCCGACAGAGCCCGACAGAACCCGACAGAGCCCGACAGAGCCCGACAGGGCCCAGTAGAGACCGACAGAGCCCGACAGAGCCCAGTAGAGCCCAGTAGAGCCCGACAGAGCCCGACAGAGCCCGACAGAACCCGACAGAGCCCGACAGAGACCAGTTGAGCCCGACAGAGCCCGACAGAGCCCGACAGAGCCCGACAGGGCCCGACAGGGCCCAGTAGAGCCCGACAGAGCCCGACAGAGCCCGACAGAGCCCGACAGAGCCCAGTAGAGCCCGACAGAGCCCGACAGAGCCCGACAGGGCCCGACAGAGACCGACAGAGCCCGACAGGGCCCGACAGAGCCCGACAGAGCCCGACAGAGCCCGACAGGGCCCGACAGGGCCCGACAGGGCCCGACAGAGCCCGACAGAGCCCGACAGGGCCCAGTAGAGCCCGACAGAGCCCGACAGAGACCGACAGAGCCCAGTAGAGCCCGACAGAGCCCGAGAGAGCCCGACAGAGCCCGACAGAGCCCGACAGGGCCCGACAGAGCCCGACAGAGCCCGACAGGGCCCGACAGAGCCCGACAGAGACCGACAGAGCCCGACAGGGCCCGACAGAGCCCGACAGGGCCCGACAGAGCCCGACAGAGCCCGACAGGGCCCGACAGGGCCCGACAGGGCCCGACAGAGCCCAGTAGAGCCCGACAGAGCCCGACAGAGCCCGACAGAGCCCGACAGGGCCCGACAGGGCCCAGTAGAGCCCGACAGAGCCCGACAGAGCCCGACAGAGCCCGACAGGGCCCGACAGGGCCCAGTAGAGCCCGACAGAGCCCGACAGAGCCCGACAGAACCCGTCAGAGCCCGACAGAGCCCGACAGAGCCCGACAGAGCCCGACAGGGCCCGACAGAGCCCGACAGAGCCCGACAGAGCCCGACAGGGCCCGACAGGGCCCAGTAGAGCCCGACAGAGCCGAGAGGGCCCGACAGAGCCCGACAGAGCCCGACAGGGCCCGACAGAGCCCGACAGAGCCCGACAGGGCCCAGTAGAGCCCGACAGAGACCGACAGAGCCCGACAGAACCCGACAGGGCCCAGTAGAGCCCGACAGAGCCCGACAGAGCCCGACAGAGCCCGACAGGGCCCGACAGAGCCAGACAGAGCCCGACAGAGCCCGACAGCGCCCGACAGGGCCCAGTAGAGCCCGACAGAGCCCGACAGGGCCCGACAGGGCCCGACAGAGCCCGACAGAGCCAAACAGAGCCCGACAGAGCCCGACAGGGCCCGACAGAGCCCGACAGAGCCCGACAGAGCTTGACAGAGCCAGACAGGGCCCAGTAGAGCCCGACAGAGCCCGACAGAGCCCGACAGAGCCCAGTAGAGCCCGACAGAGCCCGACAGAGCCCGACAGAGCCCGACAGGGCCCGACAGAGCCCGACAGGGCCCGACAGGGCCCGACAGAGCCCGACAGGGCCCAGTAGAGCCCGACAGAGCCCGACAGAGCCCGACAGAGCCCAGTAGAGCCCGACAGAGCCCGACAGAGCCCGACAGAGCCCAGTAGAGCCCGACAGAGCCCGACAGGGCCCGACAGGGCCCGACAGGGCCCAGTAGAGCCCGACAGAGCCCGACAGAGACCAGTAGAGCCCAGTAGAGCCCGACAGAGCCCGACAGAGTCCGACAGAGCCCGACAGAACCCGACAGAGCCCGACAGAGACCAGTTGAGCCCGACAGAGCCCGACAGAGCCCGACAGAGCCCGACAGGGCCCAGAAGAGCCCGATAGAGCCCGACAGAGCCCGACAGAGCCCGACAGAGCCCGACAGGGCCCGACAGGGCCCGACAGGGCCCAGTAGAGCCCGACAGAGCCCGACAGAGCCCAGTAGAGCCCAGTAGAGCCCGACAGAGCCCGACAGAGCCCGACAGAGCCCGACAGGGCCCGACAGAGCCCGACAGAGCCCGACAGGGCCTGACAGAGCCCGACAGAGACCGACAGAGCCCGACAGGGCCCGACAGAGCCCGACAGGGCCCGACAGAGCCCGACAGAGCCCGACAGGGCCCGACAGGGCCCGACAGGGCCCAGTAGAGCCCGACAGAGCCCGACAGAGCCCGACAGAGCCCGACAGGGCCCGACAGGGCCCAGTAGAGCCCGACAGAGCCCGACAGAGCCCGACAGAGCCCGACAGAGCCCGACAGAACCCGACAGAGCCCGACAGAGCCCGACAGGGCCCAGTAGAGACCGACAGAGCCCGACAGAGCCCAGTAGAGCCCAGTAGAGCCCGACAGAGCCCGACAGAGCCCGACAGAACCCGACAGAGCCCGACAGAGACCAGTTGAGCCCGACAGAGCCCGACAGAGCCCGACAGAGCCCGACAGGGCCCGACAGGGCCCAGTAGAGCCCGACAGAGCCCGACAGAGCCCGACAGAGCCCAGTAGAGCCCGACAGAGCCCGACAGAGCCCGACAGGGCCCGACAGAGACCGACAGAGCCCGACAGGGCCCGACAGGGCCCGACAGAGCCCGACAGAGCCCGACAGAGCCCGACAGGGCCCGACAGAGCCTGACAGAGCCCGACAGGGCCCAGTAGAGCCCGACAGAGCCCGACAGAGACCGACAGAGCCCAGTAGAGCCCGACAGAGCCCGAGAGAGCCCGACAGAGCCCGACAGAGCCCGACAGGGCCCGACAGAGCCCGACAGAGCCCGACAGGACCCGACAGAGCCCGACAGAGCCAGACAGAGCCCGACAGAGCCCGACAGCGCCCGACAGGGCCCAGTAGAGCCCGACAGAGCCCGACAGGGCCCGACAGGGCCCGACAGAGCCCGACAGAGCCAAACAGAGCCCGACAGAGCCCGACAGGGCCCGACAGAGCCCGACAGAGCCCGACAGAGCCCGACAGGGCCCGACAGAGCCCGACAGAGCCCGACAGGGCCTGACAGAGCCCGACAGAGACCGACAGAGCCCGACAGGGCCCGACAGAGCCCGACAGGGCCCGACAGAGCCCGACAGAGCCCGACAGGGCCCGACAGGGCCCGACAGGGCCCGACAGAGCCCAGTAGAGCCCGACAGAGCCCGACAGAGCCCGACAGAGCCCGACAGGGCCCGACAGGGCCCAGTAGAGCCCGACAGAGCCCGACAGAGCCCGACAGAGCCCGACAGAGCCCGACAGAACCCGACAGAGCCCGACAGAGCCCGACAGGGCCCAGTAGAGACCGACAGAGCCCGACAGAGCCCAGTAGAGCCCAGTAGAGCCCGACAGAGCCCGACAGAGCCCGACAGAACCCGACAGAGCCCGACAGAGACCAGTTGAGCCCGACAGAGCCCGACAGAGCCCGACAGAGCCCGACAGGGCCCGACAGGGCCCAGTAGAGCCCGACAGAGCCCGACAGAGCCCGACAGAGCCCAGTAGAGCCCGACAGAGCCCGACAGAGCCCGACAGGGCCCGACAGAGACCGACAGAGCCCGACAGGGCCCGACAGGGCCCGACAGAGCCCGACAGAGCCCGACAGAGCCCGACAGGGCCCGACAGAGCCTGACAGAGCCCGACAGGGCCCAGTAGAGCCCGACAGAGCCCGACAGAGACCGACAGAGCCCAGTAGAGCCCGACAGAGCCCGACAGAGCCCGACAGAGCCCGACAGGGCCCGACAGAGCCCGACAGAGCCCGACAGGACCCGACAGAGCCCGACAGAGCCAGACAGAGCCCGACAGAGCCCGACAGCGCCCGACAGGGCCCAGTAGAGCCCGACAGAGCCCGACAGGGCCCGACAGGGCCCGACAGAGCCCGACAGAGCCAAACAGAGCCCGACAGAGCCCGACAGGGCCCGACAGAGCCCGACAGAGCCCGACAGAGCTTGACAGAGCCCGACAGGGCCCAGTAGAGCCCGACAGAGCCCGACAGAGCCCGACAGAGCCCAGTAGAGCCCGACAGAGCCCGACAGAGCCCGACAGAGCCCGACAGGGCCCGACAGAGCCCGACAGGGCCCGACAGGGCCCGACAGAGCCCGACAGGGCCCAGTAGAGCCCGACAGAGCCCGACAGAGCCCGACAGAGCCCAGTAGAGCCCGACAGAGCCCGACAGAGCCCGACAGAGCCCAGTAGAGCCCGACAGAGCCCGACAGGGCCCGACAGGGCCCGACAGGGCCCAGTAGAGCCCGACAGAGCCCGACAGAGACCAGTAGAGCCCAGTAGAGCCCGACAGAGCCCGACAGAGTCCGACAGAGCCCGACAGAACCCGACAGAGCCCGACAGAGACCAGTTGAGCCCGACAGAGCCCGACAGAGCCCGACAGAGCCCGACAGGGCCCAGAAGAGCCCGATAGAGCCCGACAGAGCCCGACAGAGCCCGACAGAGCCCGACAGGGCCCGACAGGGCCCGACAGGGCCCAGTAGAGCCCGACAGAGCCCGACAGAGCCCAGTAGAGCCCAGTAGAGCCCGACAGAGCCCGACAGAGCCCGACAGAGCCCGACAGGGCCCGACAGAGCCCGACAGGGCGCGACAGGGCCCGACAGAGCCCGACAGAGCCCGACAGAGCCCGACAGGGCCCAGTAGAGCCCGACAGAGCCCGACAGAGCCCGACAGAGCCCGACAGAGCCCAGTAGAGCCCGACAGAACCCGACAGAGCCCGACAGAGACCGACAGAGCCCAGTAGAGCCCGACAGAGCCCGACAGGGCCCGACAGGGCCCGACAGGGCCCAGTAGAGCCCGACAGAGCCCGACAGAGCCCAGTAGAGCCCAGTAGAGCCCGACAGAGCCCGACAGAGCCCGACAGAGCCCGACAGGGCCCGACAGAGCCCGACAGAGCCCGACAGGGCCCGACAGAGCGCGACAGGGCCCGACAGGGCCCAGTAGAGCCCGACAGAGCCCGACAGAGCCCAGTAGAGCCCAGTAGAGCCCGACAGGGCCCGACAGGGCCCGACAGGGCCCAGTAGAGCCCGACAGAGCCCGACAGAGCCTGACAGAGCCCGACAGGGACCGACAGGGCCCGACAGAGCCCGACAGAGCCCGACAGGGCCCAGTAGAGCCCGACAGAGCCCGACAGAGCCCGACAGAGCCCGACAGGGCCCGACAGGGCCCAGTAGAGCCCGACAGAGCCCGACAGAGCCTGACAGAGCCCGACAGGGACCGATAGGGCCCGACAGAGCCCGACAGTGCCCGACAGGGCCCAGTAGAGCCCGACAGAGCCCGACAGAGCCCGACAGAGCCCGACAGGGCCCAGTAGAGCCCGACAGAGCCCGACAGAGCCCGACAGAGCCCGACAGGGCCCGACAGGGCCCGACAGAGCCCGACAGAGCCCGACAGGGCCCAGTAGAGCCCGACAGAGCCCGACAGAGCCCGACAGGGCCCGACAGGGCCCGACAGAGCCCGACAGAGCCCGACAGGGCCCGACAGGGTCCGACAGAGCCCAGTAGAGCCCGACAGAGCCCGACAGAGCCCGACAGAGCCCGACAGGGCCCGACAGGGCCCGACAGGGCCCAGTAGAGCCCGACAGAGCCCGACAGGGCCCGACAGAACCCGACAGAGCCCGACAGGGCCCGACAGAGCCCGACAGATCCCGACAGAGCCCGACAGAGCCCGACAGGGCACGACAGAGCCCGACAGAGCCCGACAGGGCACGACAGGGCACGACAGAGCCCGACAGAGCCCGACAGAACCCGACAGAGCCCGACAGAGCCCGACAGGGCCCAGTAGAGACCGACAGAGCCCGACAGAGCCCAGTAGAGCCCAGTAGAGCCCGACAGAGCCCGACAGAGCCCGACAGAACCCGACAGAGCCCGACAGAGACCAGTTGAGCCCGACAGAGCCCGACAGAGCCCGACAGAGCCCGACAGGGCCCGACAGGGCCCAGTAGAGCCCGACAGAGCCCGACAGAGCCCGACAGAGCCCGACAGAGCCCAGTAGAGCCCGACAGAGCCCGACAGAGCCCGACAGGGCCCGACAGAGACCGACAGAGCCCGACAGGGCCCGACAGAGCCCGACAGAGCCCGACAGAGCCCGACAGAGCCCGACAGGGCCCGACAGGGCCCGACAGAGCCCGACAGAGCCCGACAGGGCCCAGTAGAGCCCGACAGAGCCCGACAGAGACCGACAGAGCCCAGTAGAGCCCGACAGAGCCCGAGAGAGCCCGACAGAGCCCGACAGAGCCCGACAGGGCCCGACAGAGCCCGACAGAGCCCGACAGGGCCCGACAGAGCCCGACAGAGACCGACAGAGCCCGACAGGGCCCGACAGAGCCCGACAGGGCCCGACAGAGCCCGACAGAGCCCGACAGGGCCCGACAGGGCCCAGTAGAGCCCGACAGAGCCCGACAGAGCCCGACAGAGCCCGACAGGGCCCGACAGGGCCCAGTAGAGCCCGACAGAGCCCGACAGAGCCCGACAGAACCCGTCAGAGCCCGACAGAGCCCGACAGAGCCCGACAGAGCCCGACAGGGCCCGACAGAGCCCGACAGAGCCCGACAGAGCCCGACAGGGCCCGACAGGGCCCAGTAGAGCCCGACAGAGCCGAGAGGGCCCGACAGAGCCCGACAGAGCCCGACAGGGCCCGACAGAGCCCGACAGAGCCCGACAGGGCCCAGTAGAGCCCGACAGAGACCGACAGAGCCCGACAGAACCCGACAGGGCCCAGTAGAGCCCGACAGAGCCCGACAGAGCCCGACAGAGCCCGACAGGGCCCGACAGAGCCAGACAGAGCCCGACAGAGCCCGACAGCGCCCGACAGGGCCCAGTAGAGCCCGACAGAGCCCGACAGGGCCCGACAGGGCCCGACAGAGCCCGACAGAGCCAAACAGAGCCCGACAGAGCCCGACAGGGCCCGACAGAGCCCGACAGAGCCCGACAGAGCTTGACAGAGCCAGACAGGGCCCAGTAGAGCCCGACAGAGCCCGACAGAGCCCGACAGAGCCCAGTAGAGCCCGACAGAGCCCGACAGAGCCCGACAGAGCCCGACAGGGCCCGACAGAGCCCGACAGGGCCCGACAGGGCCCGACAGAGCCCGACAGGGCCCAGTAGAGCCCGACAGAGCCCGACAGAGCCCGACAGAGCCCAGTAGAGCCCGACAGAGCCCGACAGAGCCCGACAGAGCCCAGTAGAGCCCGACAGAGCCCGACAGGGCCCGACAGGGCCCGACAGGGCCCAGTAGAGCCCGACAGAGCCCGACAGAGACCAGTAGAGCCCAGTAGAGCCCGACAGAGCCCGACAGAGTCCGACAGAGCCCGACAGAACCCGACAGAGCCCGACAGAGACCAGTTGAGCCCGACAGAGCCCGACAGAGCCCGACAGAGCCCGACAGGGCCCAGAAGAGCCCGATAGAGCCCGACAGAGCCCGACAGAGCCCGACAGAGCCCGACAGGGCCCGACAGGGCCCGACAGGGCCCAGTAGAGCCCGACAGAGCCCGACAGAGCCCAGTAGAGCCCAGTAGAGCCCGACAGAGCCCGACAGAGCCCGACAGAGCCCGACAGGGCCCGACAGAGCCCGACAGGGCGCGACAGGGCCCGACAGAGCCCGACAGAGCCCGACAGAGCCCGACAGGGCCCAGTAGAGCCCGACAGAGCCCGACAGAGCCCGACAGAGCCCAGTAGAGCCCGACAGAACCCGACAGAGCCTGACAGAGCCCGACAGAGCCCAGTAGAGCCCGACAGAGCCCGACAGGGCCCGACAGGGCCCGACAGGGCCCAGTAGAGCCCGACAGAGCCCGACAGAGCCCAGTAGAGCCCAGTAGAGCCCGACAGAGCCCGACAGAGCCCGACAGAGCCCGACAGGGCCCGACAGAGCCCGACAGAGCCCGACAGGGCCCGACAGAGCGCGACAGGGCCCGACAGGGCCCAGTAGAGCCCGACAGAGCCCGACAGAGCCCAGTAGAGCCCAGTAGAGCCCGACAGGGCCCGACAGGGCCCAGTAGAGCCCGACAGAGCCCGACAGAGCCTGACAGAGCCCGACAGGGACCGACAGGGCCCGACAGAGCCCGACAGAGCCCGACAGGGCCCAGTAGAGCCCGACAGAGCCCGACAGAGCCCGACAGAGCCCGACAGGGCCCAGTAGAGCCCGACAGAGCCCGACAGAGCCCGACAGGGCCCGACAGGGCCCGACAGAGCCCGACAGAGCCCGACAGGGCCCAGTAGAGCCCGACAGAGCCCGACAGAGCCCGACAGGGCCCGACAGGGCCCGACAGAGCCCGACAGAGCCCGACAGGGCCCGACAGGGCCCGACAGAGCCCAGTAGAGCCCGACAGAGCCCGACAGAGCCCGACAGAGCCCGACAGGGCCCGACAGGGCCCGACAGGGCCCAGTAGAGCCCGACAGAGCCCGACAGGGCCCGACAGAGCCCGACAGAGCCCGACAGGGCCCGACAGAGCCCGACAGATCCCGACAGAGCCCGACAGAGCCCGACAGGGCACGACAGAGCCCGACAGAGCCCGACAGGGCACGACAGAGCCCGACAGAGCCCGACAGAACCCGACAGAGCCCGACAGAGCCCGACAGGGCCCAGTAGAGACCGACAGAGCCCGACAGAGCCCAGTAGAGCCCAGTAGAGCCCGACAGAGCCCGACAGAGCCCGACAGAACCCGACAGAGCCCGACAGAGACCAGTTGAGCCCGACAGAGCCCGACAGAGCCCGACAGAGCCCGACAGGGCCCGACAGGGCCCAGTAGAGCCCGACAGAGCCCGACAGAGCCCGACAGAGCCCGACAGAGCCCAGTAGAGCCCGACAGAGCCCGACAGAGCCCGACAGGGCCCGACAGAGCCCGACAGAGCCCGACAGGGCCCGACAGGGCCCGACAGAGCCCGACAGAGCCCGACAGAGCCCGACAGAGCCCGACAGGGCCCGACAGAGCCTGACAGAGCCCGACAGGGCCCAGTAGAGCCCGACAGAGCCCGACAGAGCCCGACAGAGCCCAGTAGAGCCCGACAGAGCCCGAGAGAGCCCGACAGAGCCCGACAGAGCCCGACAGGGCCCGACAGAGCCCGACAGAGCCCGACAGGGCCCGACAGAGCCCGACAGAGACCGACAGAGCCCGACAGGGCCCGACAGAGCCCGACAGGGCCCGACAGAGCCCGACAGAGCCCGACAGGGCCCGACAGGGCCCGACAGGGCCCGACAGAGCCCAGTAGAGCCCGACAGAGCCCGACAGGGCCCGACAGAGCCCGACAGAGCCCGACAGAGCCCGACAGGGCCCGACAGGGCCCAGTAGAGCCCGACAGAGCCGAGAGGGCCCGACAGAGCCCGACAGAGCCCGACAGGGCCCGACAGAGCCCGACAGAGCCCGACAGGGCCCAGTAGAGCCCGACAGAGCCCGACAGAGCCCGACAGAACCCGACAGGGCCCAGTAGAGCCCGACAGAGCCCGACAGAGCCCAGTAGAGCCCGACAGGGCCCGACAGAGCCAGACAGAGCCCGACAGAGCCCGACAGCGCCCGACAGGGCCCAGTAGAGCCCGACAGAGCCCGACAGGGCCCGACAGGGCCCGACAGAGCCCGACAGAGCCAAACAGAGCCCGACAGAGCCCGACAGGGCCCGACAGAGCCCGACAGAGCCCGACAGAGCTTGACAGAGCCCGACAGGGCCCAGTAGAGCCCGACAGAGCCCGACAGAGCCCGACAGAGCCCAGTAGAGCCCGACAGAGCCCGACAGAGCCCGACAGAGCCCGACAGGGCCCGACAGAGCCCGACAGGGCCCGACAGGGCCCGACAGAGCCCGACAGGGCCCAGTAGAGCCCGACAGAGCCCGACAGAGCCCGACAGAACCCAGTAGAGCCCGACAGAGCCCGACAGAGCCCGACAGAGCCCAGTAGAGCCCGACAGAGCCCGACAGGGCCCGACAGGGCCCGACAGGGCCCAGTAGAGCCCGACAGAGCCCGACAGAGACCAGTAGAGCCCAGTAGAGCCCGACAGAGCCCGACAGAGTCCGACAGAGCCCGACAGAACCCGACAGAGCCCGACAGAGACCAGTTGAGCCCGACAGAGCCCGACAGAGCCCGACAGAGCCCGACAGGGCCCAGAAGAGCCCGATAGAGCCCGACAGAGCCCGACAGAGCCCGACAGAGCCCGACAGGGCCCAGTAGAGCCCGACAGAGCCCGACAGAGCCCAGTAGAGCCCAGTAGAGCCCGACAGAGCCCGACAGAGCCCGACAGAGCCCGACAGGGCCCGACAGAGCCCGACAGGGCGCGACAGGGCCCGACAGAGCCCGACAGAGCCCGACAGAGCCCGACAGGGCCCAGTAGAGCCCGACAGAGCCCGACAGAGCCCGACAGAGCCCGACAGAGCCCAGTAGAGCCCGACAGAACCCGACAGAGCCCGACAGAGACCGACAGAGCCCAGTAGAGCCCGACAGAGCCCGACAGGGCCCGACAGGGCCCGACAGGGCCCAGTAGAGCCCGACAGAGCCCGACAGAGCCCAGTAGAGCCCAGTAGAGCCCGACAGAGCCCGACAGAGCCCGACAGAGCCCGACAGGGCCCGACAGAGCCCGACAGAGCCCGACAGGGCCCGACAGAGCGCGACAGGGCCCGACAGGGCCCAGTAGAGCCCGACAGAGCCCGACAGAGCCCAGTAGAGCCCAGTAGAGCCCGACAGGGCCCGACAGGGCCCGACAGGGCCCAGTAGAGCCCGACAGAGCCCGACAGAGCCTGACAGAGCCCGACAGGGACCGACAGGGCCCGACAGAGCCCGACAGAGCCCGACAGGGCCCAGTAGAGCCCGACAGAGCCCGACAGAGCCCGACAGAGCCCGACAGGGCCCGACAGGGCCCAGTAGAGCCCGACAGAGCCCGACAGAGCCTGACAGAGCCCGACAGGGACCGATAGGGCCCGACAGAGCCCGACAGTGCCCGACAGGGCCCAGTAGAGCCCGACAGAGCCCGACAGAGCCCGACAGAGCCCGACAGGGCCCAGTAGAGCCCGACAGAGCCCGACAGAGCCCGACAGAGCCCGACAGGGCCCGACAGGGCCCGACAGAGCCCGACAGAGCCCGACAGGGCCCAGTAGAGCCCGACAGAGCCCGACAGAGCCCGACAGGGCCCGACAGGGCCCGACAGAGCCCGACAGAGCCCGACAGGGCCCGACAGGGTCCGACAGAGCCCAGTAGAGCCCGACAGAGCCCGACAGAGCCCGACAGAGCCCGACAGGGCCCGACAGGGCCCGACAGGGCCCAGTAGAGCCCGACAGAGCCCGACAGGGCCCGACAGAACCCGACAGAGCCCGACAGGGCCCGACAGAGCCCGACAGATCCCGACAGAGCCCGACAGAGCCCGACAGGGCACGACAGAGCCCGACAGAGCCCGACAGGGCACGACAGAGCCCGACAGAGCCCGACAGAGCCCGACAGAACCCGACAGAGCCCGACAGAGCCCGACAGGGCCCAGTAGAGACCGACAGAGCCCGACAGAGCCCAGTAGAGCCCAGTAGAGCCCGACAGAGCCCGACAGAGCCCGACAGAACCCGACAGAGCCCGACAGAGACCAGTTGAGCCCGACAGAGCCCGACAGAGCCCGACAGAGCCCGACAGGGCCCGACAGGGCCCAGTAGAGCCCGACAGAGCCCGACAGAGCCCGACAGAGCCCGACAGAGCCCAGTAGAGCCCGACAGAGCCCGACAGAGCCCGACAGGGCCCGACAGAGACCGACAGAGCCCGACAGGGCCCGACAGAGCCCGACAGAGCCCGACAGAGCCCGACAGAGCCCGACAGGGCCCGACAGGGCCCGACAGAGCCTGACAGAGCCCGACAGGGCCCAGTAGAGCCCGACAGAGCCCGACAGAGACCGACAGAGCCCAGTAGAGCCCGACAGAGCCCGAGAGAGCCCGACAGAGCCCGACAGAGCCCGACAGGGCCCGACAGAGCCCGACAGAGCCCGACAGGGCCCGACAGAGCCCGACAGAGACCGACAGAGCCCGACAGGGCCCGACAGAGCCCGACAGGGCCCGACAGAGCCCGACAGAGCCCGACAGGGCCCGACAGGGCCCGACAGGGCCCGACAGAGCCCAGTAGAGCCCGACAGAGCCCGACAGAGCCCGACAGAGCCCGACAGGGCCCGACAGGGCCCAGTAGAGCCCGACAGAGCCCGACAGAGCCCGACAGAGCCCGACAGGGCCCGACAGGGCCCAGTAGAGCCCGACAGAGCCCGACAGAGCCCGACAGAACCCGTCAGAGCCCGACAGAGCCCGACAGAGCCCGACAGAGCCCGACAGGGCCCGACAGAGCCCGACAGAGCCCGACAGAGCCCGACAGGGCCCGACAGGGCCCAGTAGAGCCCGACAGAGCCGAGAGGGCCCGACAGAGCCCGACAGAGCCCGACAGGGCCCGACAGAGCCCGACAGAGCCCGACAGGGCCCAGTAGAGCCCGACAGAGCCCGACAGAGCCCGACAGAACCCGACAGGGCCCAGTAGAGCCCGACAGAGCCCGACAGAGCCCGACAGAGCCCGACAGGGCCCGACAGAGCCAGACAGAGCCCGACAGAGCCCGACAGCGCCCGACAGGGCCCAGTAGAGCCCGACAGAGCCCGACAGGGCCCGACAGGGCCCGACAGAGCCCGACAGAGCCAAACAGAGCCCGACAGAGCCCGACAGGGCCCGACAGAGCCCGACAGAGCCCGACAGAGCTTGACAGAGCCCGACAGGGCCCAGTAGAGCCCGACAGAGCCCGACAGAGCCCGACAGAGCCCAGTAGAGCCCGACAGAGCCCGACAGAGCCCGACAGAGCCCGACAGGGCCCGACAGAGCCCGACAGGGCCCGACAGGGCCCGACAGAGCCCGACAGGGCCCAGTAGAGCCCGACAGAGCCCGACAGAGCCCGACAGAGCCCAGTAGAGCCCGACAGAGCCCGACAGAGCCCGACAGAGCCCAGTAGAGCCCGACAGAGCCCGATAGGGCCCGACAGGGCCCGACAGGGCCCAGTAGAGCCCGACAGAGCCCGACAGAGACCAGTAGAGCCCAGTAGAGCCCGACAGAGCCCGACAGAGTCCGACAGAGCCCGACAGAACCCGACAGAGCCCGACAGAGACCAGTTGAGCCCGACAGAGCCCGACAGAGCCCGACAGAGCCCGACAGGGCCCAGAAGAGCCCGATAGAGCCCGACAGAGCCCGACAGAGCCCGACAGAGCCCGACAGGGCCCGACAGGGCCCGACAGGGCCCAGTAGAGCCCGACAGAGCCCGACAGAGCCCAGTAGAGCCCAGTAGAGCCCGACAGAGCCCGACAGAGCCCGACAGAGCCCGACAGGGCCCGACAGAGCCCGACAGGGCGCGACAGGGCCCGACAGAGCCCGACAGAGCCCGACAGAGCCCGACAGGGCCCAGTAGAGCCCGACAGAGCCCGACAGAGCCCGACAGAGCCCGACAGAGCCCAGTAGAGCCCGACAGAACCCGACAGAGCCTGACAGAGTCCGACAGAGCCCAGTAGAGCCCGACAGAGCCCGACAGGGCCCGACAGGGCCCGACAGGGCCCAGTAGAGCCCGACAGAGCCCGACAGAGCCCAGTAGAGCCCAGTAGAGCCCGACAGAGCCCGACAGAGCCCGACAGAGCCCGACAGGGCCCGACAGAGCCCGACAGAGCCCGACAGGGCCCGACAGAGCGCGACAGGGCCCGACAGGGCCCAGTAGAGCCCGACAGAGCCCGACAGAGCCCAGTAGAGCCCAGTAGAGCCCGACAGGGCCCGACAGGGCCCGACAGGGCCCAGTAGAGCCCGACAGAGCCCGACAGAGCCTGACAGAGCCCGACAGGGACCGACAGGGCCCGACAGAGCCCGACAGAGCCCGACAGGGCCCAGTAGAGCCCGACAGAGCCCGACAGAGCCCGACAGAGCCCGACAGGGCCCAGTAGAGCCCGATAGAGCCCGACAGAGCCCGACAGGGCCCGACAGGGCCCGACAGAGCCCGACAGAGCCCGACAGGGCCCAGTAGAGCCCGACAGAGCCCGACAGAACCCGACAGAGCCCGACAGAGACCAGTTGAGCCCGACAGAGCCCGACAGAGCCCGACAGAGCCCGACAGGGCCCGACAGGGCCCAGTAGAGCCCGACAGAGCCCGACAGAGCCCGACAGAGCCCGACAGAGCCCAGTAGAGCCCGACAGAGCCCGACAGAGCCCGACAGGGCCCGACAGAGCCCGACAGAGCCCGACAGGGCCCGACAGGGCCCGACAGAGCCCGACAGAGCCCGACAGGGCCCGACAGAGCCTGACAGAGCCCGACAGGGCCCAGTAGAGCCCGACAGAGCCCGACAGAGCCCGACAGAGCCCAGTAGAGCCCGACAGAGCCCGAGAGAGCCCGACAGAGCCCGACAGAGCCCGACAGGGCCCGACAGAGCCCGACAGAGCCCGACAGGGCCCGACAGAGCCCGACAGAGACCGACAGAGCCCGACAGGGCCCGACAGAGCCCGACAGGGCCCGACAGAGCCCGACAGAGCCCGACAGGGCCCGACAGGGCCCGACAGGGCCCGACAGAGCCCAGTAGAGCCCGACAGAGCCCGACAGAGCCCGACAGAGCCCGACAGGGCCCGACAGGGCCCAGTAGAGCCCGACAGAGCCCGACAGAGCCCGACAGAGCCCGACAGGGCCCGACAGGGCCCAGTAGAGCCCGACAGAGCCCGACAGAGCCCGACAGAACCCGTCAGAGCCCGACAGAGCCCGACAGAGCCCGACAGAGCCCGACAGGGCCCAGTAGAGACCGACAGAGCCCGACAGAGCCCAGTAGAGCCCAGTAGAGCCCGACAGAGCCCGACAGAGCCCGACAGAGCCCGACAGGGCCCGACAGAGCCCGACAGAGCCCGACAGGGCCCGACAGAGCCCGACAGGGCCCGACAGAGACCGACAGAGCCCGACAGAGCCCGACAGGGCCCGACAGAGCCTGACAGAGCCCGACAGGGCCCAGTAGAGCCCGACAGAGCCCGACAGAGCCCGACAGAGCCCGACAGAGCCCAGTAGAGCCCGACAGAGCCCGAGAGAGCCCGACAGAGCCCGAGAGAGCCCGACAGGGCCCGACAGAGCCCGACAGAGCCCGACAGGGCCCGACAGAGCCCGACAGAGCCCGACAGAGCCGGACAGGGCCCGACAGAGCCCGACAGAGCTCGACAGGGCCCGACAGGGCCCGACAGGGCCCAGTAGAGCCCAACAGAGCCCGACAGAGCCCGACAGAGCCCGACAGAGCCCGACAGGGCCCGACAGGGCCCAGTAGAGCCCGACAGAGCCTGACAGAGCCCGACAGAGCCCAGTAGAGCCCGACAGAGCCCGACAGGGCCCGACAGAGCCCGACAGGGCCCAGTAGAGCCCGATAGAGCCCGACAGAGCCCAGTAGAGCCCAGTAGAGCCCGACAGAGCCCGACAGAGCCCGACAGAGCCCGACAAGGCCCGACAGAGTCCGACAGGGCCCGACAGGGCCCGACAGGGCCCAGTAGAGCCCGAAAGAGCCCGACAGAGCCCAGTAGAGCCCAGTAGAGCCCGACAGGGCCCGACAGGGCCAGACAGAGCCCAGTAGAGCCCGACAGAGCCCGACAGAGCCTGACAGAGCCCGACAGGGCCCGACAGGGCCCGACAGAGCCCGACAGAGCCCGACAGGGCCCAGTAGAGCCCGACAGAGCCCGACAGAGCCCGACAGAGCCCGACAGAGCCCGACAGGGCCCAGTAGAGCCCGACAGAGCCCGACAGAGCCTGACAGAGCCCGACAGGGCCCGACAGGGCCCGACAGAGCGCGACAGGGCCCGACAGAGCCCGACAGAGCCCGACAGGGCCCGACGGAGCCCAGTAGAGCCCGACAGAGCCCGACAGAGCCCAACAGAGCCCGACAGAGCCCAGTAGAGCCCGACAGAGCCCGACAGAGCCCGACAGGGCCCGACAGAGCCCGACAGGGCCCGACAGGGCCCGACAGAGCCCGACAGAGCCCGACAGAGCCCGACAGGGTCCAGTAGAGCCCGACAGAGCCCGACAGAGCCCGACAGAGCCCGACAGAGCCCAGTAGAGCCCGACAGAACCCGACAGAGCCCGACAGAGCCCGACAGAGCCCAGTAGAGCCCGACAGAGCCCGACTGGGCCCGACAGGGCCCGACAGGGCCCAGTAGAGCCCGACAGAGCCCGACAGAGCCCAGTAGAGCCCAGTAGAGCCCGACAGAGCCCGACAGGGCCCGACAGAGCCCGACAGAGCCCGACAGGGCCCGACAGAGCCCAGTAGAGCCCGACAGAGCCCGACAGAGCCCAGTAGAGCCCAGTAGAGCCCGACAGGGCCCGACAGGGCCCGACAGGGCCCAGTAGAGCCCGACAGAGCCCGACAGAGCCTGACAGAGCCCGACAGGGACCGACAGGGCCCGACAGAGCCCAGTAGAGCCCGACAGAGCCCGACAGAGCCCGACAGAGCCCGACAGGGCCCAGTAGAGCCCGACAGAGCCCGACAGAGCCCGACAGGGCCCGACAGGGCCCGACAGAGCCCGACAGAGCCCGACAGGGCCCGACAGGGCCCAGTAGAGCCCGACAGAGCCCGACAGAGCCCGACAGGGCCCGAAAGGGCCCGACAGAGCCCGACAGAGCCCGACAGGGCCCGACAGGGCCCGACAGAGCCCGACAGAGCCCGACAGAGCCCGACAGAGCCCGACAGGGCCCGACAGGGCCCGACAGGGCCCAGTAGAGCCCGACAGAGCCCGACAGGGCCCGACAGAGCCCGACAGAGCCCGACAGGGCCCGACAGAGCCCGACAGAGCCCGACAGAGCCCGACAGAGCCCGACAGGGCCCGACAGGGCCCAGTAGAGACCGACAGAGCCCGACAGAGCCCGACAGAGCCCGACAGAGCCCGACAGGGCCCGACAGAGCCCGACAGAGCCCGACAGGGCCCAGTAGAGACCGACAGAGCCCGACAGAGCCCAGTAGAGCCCAGTAGAGCCCGACAGAGCCCGACAGAGCCCGACAGAGCCCGACAGAACCCGACAGAGCCCGACAGAGACCAGTTGAGCCCGACAGAGCCCGACAGAGCCCGACAGAGCCCGACAGGGCCCGACAGGGCCCAGTAGAGCCCGACAGAGCCCGACAGAGCCCGACAGAGCCCGACAGAGCCCAGTAGAGCCCGACAGAGCCCGACAGAGCCCGACAGAGCCCGACAGGGCCCGACAGAGCCCGACAGAGCCCGACAGGGCCCGACAGGGCCCGACAGAGCCCGACAGGGCCCGACAGAGCCCGACAGAGCCCGACAGAACCCGACAGAGCCCGACAGAGCCCGACAGGGCCCAGTAGAGCCCGACAGAGCCCGAGAGAGCCCGACAGAGCCCGACAGGGCCCGACAGAGCCTGACAGAGCCCGACAGGGCCCAGTAGAGCCCGACAGAGCCCGACAGAGCCCGACAGAGCCCAGTAGAGCCCGACAGAGCCCGAGAGAGCCCGACAGAGCCCGAGAGAGCCCGACAGGGCCCGACAGAGCCCGACAGAGCCCGACAGGGCCCGACAGAGCCCGACAGAGCCCGACAGGGCCCGACAGAGCCCGACAGAGCCCGACAGAGCCCGACAGAGCCCGACAGGGCCCGACAGGGCCCAGTAGAGCCCGACAGAGCCCGACAGAGCCCGACATAGCCCGACAGGGCCCGACAGGGCCCAGTAGAGCCCGACAGAGCCCGACAGAGCCCGACAGAGTCCGACAGGGCCCGACAGAGCCCGACAGAGCCCGACAGAGCCCGACAGGGCCCGACAGGGCCCAGTAGAGCCCGACAGAGCCCGACAGAGCCCGACAGAGCCCGACAGGGCCCGACAGGGCCCAGTAGAGCCCGACAGAGCCGAGAGGGCCCGACAGAGCCCGACAGAGCCCGACAGGGCCCGACAGAGCCCGACAGCGCCCGACAGGGCCCAGTAGAGCCCGACAGAGCCCGAAAGGGCCCGACAGGGCCCGACAGAGCCAAACAGAGCCCGACAGGGCCCGACAGAGCTTGACAGAGCCCGACAGGGCCCAGTAGAGCCCGACAGAGCCCGACAGAGCCCGACAGAGCCTGACAGAGCCCAGTAGAGCCCGACAGAGCCCGACAGAGCCCGACAGAGCCCGACAGGGCCCGACAGAGCCCGACAGGGCCCGACAGGGCCCGACAGAGCCCGACAGAGCCCGACAGGGCCCAGTAGAGCCCGACAGAGCCCGACAGAGCCCGACAGAGCCCAGTAGAGCCCGACAGAGCCCGACAGAGCCCAGTAGAGCCCGACAGAGCCCGACAGAGCCCGACAGGGCCCGACAGAGCCCAGTAGAGCCCGACAGAGCCCGACAGAGCCCAGTAGAGCCCAGTAGAGCCCGACAGGGCCCGACAGAGCCTGACAGAGCACGACAGGGACCGACAGGGCCCGACAGAGCCCGACAGAGCCCGACAGGGCCCAGTAGAGCCCGACAGAGCCCGACAGAGCCCGATAGAGCCCGACAGGGCCCAGTAGAGCCCGACAGAGCCCGACAGAGCCCGACAGAGCCCGACAGGGCCCGACAGGGCCCGACAGAGCCCGACAGAGCCCGACAGGGCCCGACAGAGCCCGACAGGGCCCGACATGGCCCAGTAGAGCCCGACAGAGCCCGACAGAGCCCGACAGGGCCCGACAGGGCCCGACAGAGCCCGACAGAGCCCGACAGGGCCCGACAGGGCCCGACAGAGCCCAGTAGAGCCCGACAGAGCCCGACAGAGCCCGACAGAGCCCGACAGGGCCCGACAGGGCCCGACAGGGCCCAGTAGAGCCCGACAGAGCCCGACAGGGCCCGACAGAGCCCGACAGAGCCCGACAGGGCCCGACAGAGCCCGACAGAGCCCGACAGGGCACGACAGAGCCCGACAGAGCCCGACAGGGCCCGACAGAGCCCGACAGAGCCCGACAGAGCCCGACAGAACCCGACAGAGCCCGACAGAGCCCGACAGGGCCCAGTAGAGACCGACAGAGCCCGACAGAGCCCAGTAGAGCCCAGTAGAGCCCGACAGAGCCCGACAGAGCCCGACAGAGCCTGACAGAACCCAACAGAGCCCGACAGAGACCAGTTGAGCCCGACAGAGCCCGACAGAGCCCGACAGAGCCCGACAGGGCCCGACAGGGCCCAGTAGAGCCCGACAGAGCCCGACAGAGCCCGACAGAGCCCGACAGAGCCCAGTAGAGCCCGACAGAGCCCGACAGAGCCCGACAGGGCCCGACAGAGCCCGACAGAGCCCGACAGAGCCCGACAGGGCCCGACAGAGCCTGACAGAGCCCGACAGGGCCCAGTAGAGCCCGACAGAGCCCGACAGAGCCCGACAGAGCCCAGTAGAGCCCGACAGAGCCCGAGAGAGCCCGACAGAGCCCGACAGAGCCCGACAGGGCCCGACAGAGCCCAGTAGAGCCCGACAGAGCCCGACAGAGCCCGACAGAGCCCGACAGAGCCCGACAGGGCCCGACAGGGCCCAGTAGAGCCCGACAGAGCCCGACAGAGCCTGACAGAGCCCGACAGGGACCGACAGGGCCCGACAGAGCCCGACAGAGCCCGACAGGGCCCGACAGAGCCCGACAGAGCCCGACAGGGCCCGACAGGGCCCGACAGGGCCCAGTAGAGCCCGACAGAGCCCGACAGAGCCCGACAGAGCCCGACAGGGCCCGACAGGGCCCGACAGGGCCCGACAGGGCCCAGTAGAGCCCGACAGAGCCCGACAGAGCCCGACAGGGCCCGACAGGGCCCGACAGAGCCCGACAGAGCCCGACAGGGCCCGACAGAGCCCAGTAGAGCCCGACAGAGCCCGACAGAGCCCGACAGAGCCCGACAGGGCCCGACAGGGCCCGACAGGGCCCAGTAGAGCCCGACAGAGCCCGACAGGGCCCGACAGAGCCCGACAGAGCCCGACAGGGCCCAACAGAGCCCGACAGGGCCCGACAGAGCCCGACAGAGCCCGACAGGGCCCGACAGAGCCCGACAGGGCCCGACAGAGCCCGACAGAGCCCGACAGGGCCCAGTAGAGACCGACAGAGCCCGACAGAGCCCAGTAGAGCCCAGTAGAGCCCGACAGAGCCCGACAGAGCCCGACAGAGCCCGACAGAACCCGACAGAGCCCGACAGAGACCAGTTGAGCCCGACAGAGCCCGACAGAGCCCGACAGAGCGCGACAGGGCCCGACAGGGCCCAGTAGAGCCCGACAGAGCCCGACAGAGACCGACAGAGACCGACAGAGCCCGACAGAGCCCGACAGAGCCCAGTAGAGCCCGACAGAGCCCGACAGAGCCCGACAGAGCCCGACAGGGCCCGACAGGGCCCGACAGGGCCCGACAGAGCCCGACAGAGCCCGACAGGGCCCGACAGAGCCTGACAGAGCCCGACAGGGCCCAGTAGAGCCCGACAGAGCCCGACAGAGCCCGACAGAGCCCGACAGAGCCCAGTAGAGCCCGACAGAGCCCGAGAGAGCCCGACAGAGCCCGAGAGAGCCCGACAGGGCCCGACAGGGCCCGACAGAGCCCGACAGGGCCCGACAGAGCCCGACAGAGCCCGACAGGGCCCGACAGAGCCCGACAGAGCCCGACAGGGCCCGACAGAGCCCGACAGAGCCCGACAGGGCCCGACAGGGCCCGACAGGGCCCGACAGAGCCCAGTAGAGCCCGACAGAGCCCGACAGAGCCCGACATAGCCCGACAGGGCCCGACAGGGCCCAGTAGAGCCCGACAGAGCCCGACAGAGCCCGACAGAGTCCGACAGGGCCCGACAGAGCCCGACAGAGCCCGACAGAGCCCGACAGGGCCCGACAGGGCCCAGTAGAGCCCGACAGAGCCCGACAGAGCCCGACAGAACCCGTCAGAGCCCGACAGAGCCCGACAGAGCCCGACAGAGCCCGACAGGGCCCAGTAGAGCCCGACAGAGCCGAGAGGGCCCGACAGAGCCCGACAGAGCCCGACAGGGCCCGACAGAGCCTGACAGAGCCCGACAGGGCCCAGTAGAGCCCGACAGAGCCCGACAGAGCCCGACAGGGCCCGACAGAGCCCGACAGAGCCCGACAGAGCCCGACACCGCCCGACAGGGCCCAGTAGAGCCCGACAGAGCCCGACAGGGCCCGACAGGGCCCTACAGAGCCAAACAGAGCCCGACAGGGCCCGAAAGAGCTTGACAGAGCCCGACAGGGCCCAGTAGAGCCCGACAGAGCCCGACAGAGCCCGACAGAGCCCGACAGAGCCCAGTAGAGCCCGACAGAGCCCGACAGAGCCCGACAGGGCCCGACAGAGGCCGACAGGGCCCGACAGGGCCCGACAGAGCCCGACAGAGCCCGACAGTGCCCGACAGAGCCCGACAGGGCCCAGTAGAGCCCGACAGAGCCCGACAGAGCCCGACAGAGCCCAGTAGAGCCCGACAGAGCCCGACAGAGCCCAGTAGAGCCCGACAGAGCCCGACAGGGCCCGACAGGGCCCGACAGGGCCCAGTAGAGACCGACAGAGCCCGACAGAGCCCAGTAGAGCCCAGTAGAGCCCGACAGAGCCCGACAGAGTCCGACAGAGCCCGACAGAACCCGACAGAGCCCGACAGAGACCAGTTGAGCCCGACAGAGCCCGACAGAGCCCGATAGAGCCCGACAGAGCCCGACAGGGCCCGACAGAGCCCGACAGAGCCCGACAGAGCCCAGTAGAGCCCGACAGAACCCGACAGAGCCCGACATAGCCCGACAGAGCCCAGTAGAGCCCGACAGAGCCCGACAGGGCCCGACAGGGCCCAGTAGAGCCCGACAGAGCCCGACAGAGCCCAGTAGAGCCCAGCAGAGCCCGACAGAGCCCGACAGAGCCCGACAGAGCCCGACAGGGCCCGACAGAGCCCGACAGAGACCGACAGGGCCCGACAGAGCCCGACAGGGCCCGACAGGGCCCAGTAGAGCCCGACAGAGCCCGACAGAGCCCAGTAGAGCCCAGTAGAGCCCGACAGAGCCCGACAGAGCCCAGTAGAGCCCAGTAGAGCCCGACAGGGCCCGACAGAGCCTGACAGAGCACGACAGGGACCGACAGGGCCCGACAGAGCCCGACAGAGCCCGACAGGGCCCGACAGAGCCCGACAGAGCCCGACAGAGCCCGACAGAACCCGACAGAGCCCGACAGAGCCCGACAGGGCCCAGTAGAGACCGACAGAGCCCGACAGAGCCCAGTAGAGCCCAGTAGAGCCCGACAGAGCCCGACAGAGCCCGACAGAGCCTGACAGAACCCAACAGAGCCCGACAGAGACCAGTTGAGCCCGACAGAGCCCGACAGAGCCCGACAGAGCCCGACAGGGCCCGACAGGGCCCAGTAGAGCCCGACAGAGCCCGACAGAGCCCGACAGAGCCCGACAGAGCCCAGTAGAGCCCGACAGAGCCCGAGAGAGCCCGACAGAGCCCGACAGAGCCCGACAGGGCCCGACAGAGCCCAGTAGAGCCCGACAGAGCCCGACAGAGCCCGACAGAGCCCGACAGGGCCCGACAGGGCCCGACAGGGCCCAGTAGAGCCCGACAGAGCCCGACAGAGCCTGACAGAGCCCGACAGGGACCGACAGGGCCCGACAGAGCCCGACAGAGCCCGACAGGGCCCGACAGAGCCCGACAGAGCCCAACAGGGCCCGACAGGGCCCGACAGGGCCCAGTAGAGCCCGACAGAGCCCGACAGAGCCCGACAGAGCCCGACAGAGCCCGACAGGGCCCGACAGGGCCCGACAGGGCCCGACAGAGCCCGACAGGGCCCGACAGGGCCCAGTAGAGCCCGACACAGCCCGACAGAGCCCGACAGGGCCCGACAGGGCCCGACAGAGCCCGACAGAGCCCGACAGGGCCCGACAGAGCCCAGTAGAGCCCGACAGAGCCCGACAGAGCCCGACAGAGCCCGACAGGGCCCGACAGGGCCCGAAAGGGCCCAGTAGAGCCCGACAGAGCCCGACAGGGCCCGACAGAGCCCGACAGAGCCCGACAGGGCCCGACAGAGCCCGACAGGGCCCGACAGAGCCCGACAGAGCCCGACAGGGCCCGACAGAGCCCGACAGGGCCCGACAGAGCCCGACAGAGCCCGACAGGGCCCAGTAGAGACCGACAGAGCCCGACAGAGCCCAGTAGAGCCCAGTAGAGCCCGACAGAGCCCGACAGAGCCCGACAGAGCCCGACAGAACCCGACAGAGCCCGACAGAGACCAGTTGAGCCCGACAGAGCCCGACAGAGCCCGACAGAGCCCGACAGGGCCCGACAGGGCCCAGTAGAGCCCGACAGAGCCCGACAGAGACCGACAGAGACCGACAGAGCCCGACAGAGCCCGACAGAGCCCAGTAGAGCCCGACAGAGCCCGACAGAGCCCGACAGAGCCCGACAGGGCCCGACAGAGGCCGACAGGGCCCGACAGGGCCCGACAGGGCCCGACAGAGCCCGACAGAGCCCGACAGGGCCCGACAGAGCCTGACAGAGCCCGACAGGGCCCAGTAGAGCCCGACAGAGCCCGACAGAGCCCGACAGAGCCCGACAGAGCCCAGTAGAGCCCGACAGAGCCCGAGAGAGCCCGACAGAGCCCGAGAGAGCCCGACAGGGCCCGACAGAGCCCGACAGAGCCCGACAGGGCCCGACAGAGCCCGACAGAGCCCGACAGAGCCCGACAGGGCCCGACAGAGCCCGACAGAGCCCGACAGGGCCCGACAGAGCCCGACAGAGCCCGACAGGGCCCGACAGGGCCCGACAGGGCCCGACAGAGCCCAGTAGAGCCCGACAGAGCCCGACAGAGCCCGACATAGCCCGACAGGGCCCGACAGGGCCCAGTAGAGCCCGACAGAGCCCGACAGAGCCCGACAGAGTCCGACAGGGCCCGACAGAGCCCGACAGAGCCCGACAGAGCCCGACAAAGCCCGACAGGGCCCAGTAGAGCCCGACAGAGCCCGACAGAGCCCGACAGAACCCGTCAGAGCCCGACAGAGCCCGACAGAGCCCGACAGAGCCCGACAGAGTCCGACAGGGCCCAGTAGAGCCCGACAGAGCCGAGAGGGCCCGACAGAGCCCGACAGAGCCCGACAGGGCCCGACAGAGCCTGACAGAGCCCGACAGGGCCCAGTAGAGCCCGACAGAGCCCGACAGAGCCCGACAGGGCCCGACAGAGCCCGACAGAGCCCGACAGAGCCCGACACCGCCCGACAGGGCCCAGTAGAGCCCGACAGAGCCCGACAGGGCCCGACAGGGCCCGACAGAGCCAAACAGAGCCCGACAGGGCCCGAAAGAGCTTGACAGAGCCCGACAGGGCCCAGTAGAGCCCGACAGAGCCCGACAGAGCCCGACAGAGCCCGACAGAGCCCAGTAGAGCCCGACAGAGCCCGACAGAGCCCGACAGGGCCCGACAGAGCCCGACAGGGCCCGACAGGGCCCGACAGATCCCGACAGAGCCCGACAGGGCCCGACAGAGCCCGACAGGGCCCAGTAGAGCCCGACAGAGCCCGACAGAGCCCGACAGAGCCCAGTAGAGCCCGACAGAGCCCGACAGAGCCCAGTAGAGCCCGACAGAGCCCGACAGGGCCCGACAGGGCCCGACAGGGCCCAGTAGAGACCGACAGAGCCCGACAGAGCCCAGTAGAGCCCAGTAGAGCCCGACAGAGCCCGACAGAGTCTGACAGAGCCCGACAGAACCCGACAGAGCCCGACAGAGACCAGTTGAGCCCGACAGAGCCCGACAGAGCCCGAGAGAGCCCGACAGGGCCCGACAGGGCCCAGAAGAGCCCGATAGAGCCCGACAGAGCCCGACAGAGCCCGACAGAACCCGACAGAGCCCGACAGAGCCCGACAGAGCCCGACAGGGCCCGACAGAGCCCGACAGAGCCCGACAGAGCCCAGTAGAGCCCGACAGAACCCGACAGAGCCCGACAGAGCCCGACAGAGCCCAGTAGAGCCCGACAGAGCCCGACAGGGCCCGACAGGGCCCAGTAGAGCCCGACAGAGCCCGACAGAGCCCAGTAGAGCCCAGTAGAGCCCGACAGAGCCCGACAGAGCCCGACAGAGCCCGACAGGGCCCGACAGAGCCCGACAGAGACCGACAGGGCCCGACAGAGCCCGACAGGGCCCGACAGGGCCCAGTAGAGCCCGACAGAGCCCGACAGAGCCCAGTAGAGCCCAGTAGAGCCCGACAGAGCCCGACAGAGCCCAGTAGAGCCCAGTAGAGCCCGACAGGGCCCGACAGAGCCTGACAGAGCACGACAGGGACCGACAGGGCCCGACAGAGCCCGACAGAGCCCGACAGGGCCCGACAGAGCCCGACAGAGCCCGACAGAGCCCGACAGAACCCGACAGAGCCCGACAGAGCCCGACAGGGCCCAGTAGAGACCGACAGAGCCCGACAGAGCCCAGTAGAGCCCAGTAGAGCCCGACAGAGCCCGACAGAGCCCGACAGAGCCTGACAGAACCCAACAGAGCCCGACAGAGACCAGTTGAGCCCGACAGAGCCCGACAGAGCCCGACAGAGCCCGACAGGGCCCGACAGGGCCCAGTAGAGCCCGACAGAGCCCGACAGAGCCCGACAGAGCCCGACAGAGCCCAGTAGAGCCCGACAGAGCCCGAGAGAGCCCGACAGAGCCCGACAGGGCCCGACAGAGCCCAGTAGAGCCCGACAGAGCCCGACAGAGCCCGACAGAGCCCGACAGGGCCCGACAGGGCCCGACAGGGCCCAGTAGAGCCCGACAGAGCCCGACAGAGCCTGACAGAGCCCGACAGGGACCGACAGGGCCCGACAGAGCCCGACAGAGCCCGACAGGGCCCGACAGAGCCCGACAGAGCCCAACAGGGCCCGACAGGGCCCGACAGGGCCCAGTAGAGCCCGACAGAGCCCGACAGAGCCCGACAGAGCCCGACAGAGCCCGACAGGGCCCGACAGGGCCCGACAGGGCCCGACAGGGCCCGACAGAGCCCGACAGAGCCCGACAGGGCCCAGTAGAGCCCGACACAGCCCGACAGAGCCCGACAGGGCCCGACAGGGCCCGACAGAGCCCGACAGAGCCCGACAGGGCCCGACAGAGCCCAGTAGAGCCCGACAGAGCCCGACAGAGCCCGACAGAGCCCGACAGGGCCCGACAGGGCCCGACAGGGCCCAGTAGAGCCCGACAGAGCCCGACAGGGCCCGACAGAGCCCGACAGAGCCCGACAGGGCCCGACAGAGCCCGACAGGGCCCGACAGAGCCCGACAGAGCCCGACAGGGCCCGACAGGGCCCGACAGGGCCCGACAGAGCCCGACAGAGCCCGACAGGGCCCAGTAGAGACCGACAGAGCCCGACAGAGCCCAGTAGAGCCCAGTAGAGCCCGACAGAGCCCGACAGAGCCCGACAGAGCCCGACAGAACCCGACAGAGCCCGACAGAGACCAGTTGAGCCCGACAGAGCCCGACAGAGCCCGACAGAGCCCGACAGGGCCCGACAGGGCCCAGTAGAGCCCGACAGAGCCCGACAGAGACCGACAGAGACCGACAGAGCCCGACAGAGCCCGACAGAGCCCAGTAGAGCCCGACAGAGCCCGACAGAGCCCGACAGAGCCCGACAGGGCCCGACAGAGGCCGACAGGGCCCGACAGGGCCCGACAGGGCCCGACAGAGCCCGACAGAGCCCGACAGGGCCCGACAGAGCCTGACAGAGCCCGACAGGGCCCAGTAGAGCCCGACAGAGCCCGACAGAGCCCGACAGGGCCCGACAGAGCCCGACAGAGCCCGACAGAGCCCGACACCGCCCGACAGGGCCCAGTAGAGCCCGACAGAGCCCGACAGGGCCCGACAGGGCCCTACAGAGCCAAACAGAGCCCGACAGGGCCCGAAAGAGCTTGACAGAGCCCGACAGGGCCCAGTAGAGCCCGACAGAGCCCGACAGAGCCCGACAGAGCCCGACAGAGCCCAGTAGAGCCCGACAGAGCCCGACAGAGCCCGACAGGGCCCGACAGAGGCCGACAGGGCCCGACAGGGCCCGACAGAGCCCGACAGAGCCCGACAGGGCCCGACAGAGCCCGACAGGGCCCAGTAGAGCCCGACAGAGCCCGACAGAGCCCGACAGAGCCCAGTAGAGCCCGACAGAGCCCGACAGAGCCCAGTAGAGCCCGACAGAGCCCGACAGGGCCCGACAGGGCCCGACAGGGCCCAGTAGAGACCGACAGAGCCCGACAGAGCCCAGTAGAGCCCAGTAGAGCCCGACAGAGCCCGACAGAGTCTGACAGAGCCCGACAGAACCCGACAGAGCCCGACAGAGACCAGTTGAGCCCGACAGAGCCCGACAGAGCCCGAGAGAGCCCGACAGGGCCCGACAGGGCCCAGAAGAGCCCGATAGAGCCCGACAGAGCCCGACAGAGCCCGACAGAACCCGACAGAGCCCGACAGAGCCCGACAGAGCCCGACAGGGCCCGACAGAGCCCGACAGAGCCCGACAGAGCCCAGTAGAGCCCGACAGAGCCCGACAGGGCCCGACAGGGCCCTACAGAGCCAAACAGAGCCCGACAGGGCCCGAAAGAGCTTGACAGAGCCCGACAGGGCCCAGTAGAGCCCGACAGAGCCCGACAGAGCCCGACAGAGCCCGACAGAGCCCAGTAGAGCCCGACAGAGCCCGACAGAGCCCGACAGGGCCCGACAGAGGCCGACAGGGCCCGACAGGGCCCGACAGAGCCCGACAGAGCCCGACAGGGCCCGACAGAGCCTGACAGAGCCCGACAGGGCCCAGTAGAGCCCGACAGAGCCCGACAGAGCCCGACAGGGCCCGACAGAGCCCGACAGAGCCCGACAGAGCCCGACACCGCCCGACAGGGCCCAGTAGAGCCCGACAGAGCCCGACAGGGCCCGACAGGGCCCTACAGAGCCAAACAGAGCCCGACAGGGCCCGAAAGAGCTTGACAGAGCCCGACAGGGCCCAGTAGAGCCCGACAGAGCCCGACAGAGCCCGACAGAGCCCGACAGAGCCCAGTAGAGCCCGACAGAGCCCGACAGAGCCCGACAGGGCCCGACAGAGGCCGACAGGGCCCGACAGGGCCCGACAGAGCCCGACAGAGCCCGACAGGGCCCGACAGAGCCCGACAGGGCCCAGTAGAGCCCGACAGAGCCCGACAGAGCCCGACAGAGCCCAGTAGAGCCCGACAGAGCCCGACAGAGCCCAGTAGAGCCCGACAGAGCCCGACAGGGCCCGACAGGGCCCGACAGGGCCCAGTAGAGACCGACAGAGCCCGACAGAGCCCAGTAGAGCCCAGTAGAGCCCGACAGAGCCCGACAGAGTCTGACAGAGCCCGACAGAACCCGACAGAGCCCGACAGAGACCAGTTGAGCCCGACAGAGCCCGACAGAGCCCGAGAGAGCCCGACAGGGCCCGACAGGGCCCAGAAGAGCCCGATAGAGCCCGACAGAGCCCGACAGAGCCCGACAGAACCCGACAGAGCCCGACAGAGCCCGACAGAGCCCGACAGGGCCCGACAGAGCCCGACAGAGCCCGACAGAGCCCAGTAGAGCCCGACAGAACCCGACAGAGCCCGACAGAGCCCGACAGAGCCCAGTAGAGCCCGACAGAGCCCGACAGGGCCCGACAGGGCCCAGTAGAGCCCGACAGAGCCCGACAGAGCCCAGTAGAGCCCAGTAGAGCCCGACAGAGCCCGACAGAGCCCGACAGAGCCCGACAGGGCCCGACAGAGCCCGACAGAGACCGACAGGGCCCGACAGAGCCCGACAGGGCCCGACAGGGCCCAGTAGAGCCCGACAGAGCCCGACAGAGCCCAGTAGAGCCCAGTAGAGCCCGACAGAGCCCGACAGAGCCCAGTAGAGCCCAGTAGAGCCCGACAGGGCCCGACAGAGCCTGACAGAGCACGACAGGGACCGACAGGGCCCGACAGAGCCCGACAGAGCCCGACAGGGCCCGACAGAGCCCGACAGAGCCCGACAGAGCCCGACAGAACCCGACAGAGCCCGACAGAGCCCGACAGGGCCCAGTAGAGACCGACAGAGCCCGACAGAGCCCAGTAGAGCCCAGTAGAGCCCGACAGAGCCCGACAGAGCCCGACAGAGCCTGACAGAACCCAACAGAGCCCGACAGAGACCAGTTGAGCCCGACAGAGCCCGACAGAGCCCGACAGAGCCCGACAGGGCCCGACAGGGCCCAGTAGAGCCCGACAGAGCCCGACAGAGCCCGACAGAGCCCGACAGAGCCCAGTAGAGCCCGACAGAGCCCGAGAGAGCCCGACAGAGCCCGACAGGGCCCGACAGAGCCCAGTAGAGCCCGACAGAGCCCGACAGAGCCCGACAGAGCCCGACAGGGCCCGACAGGGCCCGACAGGGCCCAGTAGAGCCCGACAGAGCCCGACAGAGCCTGACAGAGCCCGACAGGGACCGACAGGGCCCGACAGAGCCCGACAGAGCCCGACAGGGCCCGACAGAGCCCGACAGAGCCCAACAGGGCCCGACAGGGCCCGACAGGGCCCAGTAGAGCCCGACAGAGCCCGACAGAGCCCGACAGAGCCCGACAGAGCCCGACAGGGCCCGACAGGGCCCGACAGGGCCCGACAGAGCCCGACAGAGCCCGACAGGGCCCAGTAGAGCCCGACACAGCCCGACAGAGCCCGACAGGGCCCGACAGGGCCCGACAGAGCCCGACAGAGCCCGACAGGGCCCGACAGAGCCCAGTAGAGCCCGACAGAGCCCGACAGAGCCCGACAGAGCCCGACAGGGCCCGACAGGGCCCGACAGGGCCCAGTAGAGCCCGACAGAGCCCGACAGGGCCCGACAGAGCCCGACAGAGCCCGACAGGGCCCGACAGAGCCCGACAGGGCCCGACAGAGCCCGACAGAGCCCGACAGGGCCCGACAGGGCCCGACAGGGCCCGACAGAGCCCGACAGAGCCCGACAGGGCCCAGTAGAGACCGACAGAGCCCGACAGAGCCCAGTAGAGCCCAGTAGAGCCCGACAGAGCCCGACAGAGCCCGACAGAGCCCGACAGAACCCGACAGAGCCCGACAGAGACCAGTTGAGCCCGACAGAGCCCGACAGAGCCCGACAGAGCCCGACAGGGCCCGACAGGGCCCAGTAGAGCCCGACAGAGCCCGACAGAGACCGACAGAGACCGACAGAGCCCGACAGAGCCCGACAGAGCCCAGTAGAGCCCGACAGAGCCCGACAGAGCCCGACAGAGCCCGACAGGGCCCGACAGAGGCCGACAGGGCCCGACAGGGCCCGACAGGGCCCGACAGAGCCCGACAGAGCCCGACAGGGCCCGACAGAGCCTGACAGAGCCCGACAGGGCCCAGTAGAGCCCGACAGAGCCCGACAGAGCCCGACAGAGCCCGACAGAGCCCAGTAGAGCCCGACAGAGCCCGAGAGAGCCCGACAGAGCCCGAGAGAGCCCGACAGGGCCCGACAGAGCCCGACAGAGCCCGACAGGGCCCGACAGAGCCCGACAGAGCCCGACAGAGCCCGACAGGGCCCGACAGAGCCCGACAGAGCCCGACAGGGCCCGACAGAGCCCGACAGAGCCCGACAGGGCCCGACAGGGCCCGACAGGGCCCGACAGAGCCCAGTAGAGCCCGACAGAGCCCGACAGAGCCCGACATAGCCCGACAGGGCCCGACAGGGCCCAGTAGAGCCCGACAGAGCCCGACAGAGCCCGACAGAGTCCGACAGGGCCCGACAGAGCCCGACAGAGCCCGACAGAGCCCGACAAAGCCCGACAGGGCCCAGTAGAGCCCGACAGAGCCCGACAGAGCCCGACAGAACCCGTCAGAGCCCGACAGAGCCCGACAGAGCCCGACAGAGCCCGACAGAGTCCGACAGGGCCCAGTAGAGCCCGACAGAGCCGAGAGGGCCCGACAGAGCCCGACAGAGCCCGACAGGGCCCGACAGAGCCTGACAGAGCCCGACAGGGCCCAGTAGAGCCCGACAGAGCCCGACAGAGCCCGACAGGGCCCGACAGAGCCCGACAGAGCCCGACAGAGCCCGACACCGCCCGACAGGGCCCAGTAGAGCCCGACAGAGCCCTACAGGGCCCGACAGGGCCCGACAGAGCCAAACAGAGCCCGACAGGGCCCGAAAGAGCTTGACAGAGCCCGACAGGGCCCAGTAGAGCCCGACAGAGCCCGACAGAGCCCGACAGAGCCCGACAGAGCCCAGTAGAGCCCGACAGAGCCCGACAGAGCCCGACAGGGCCCGACAGATCCCGACAGAGGCCGACAGGGCCCGACAGAGCCCGACAGGGCCCAGTAGAGCCCGACAGAGCCCGACAGAGCCCGACAGAGCCCAGTAGAGCCCGACAGAGCCCGACAGAGCCCAGTAGAGCCCGACAGAGCCCGACAGGGCCCGACAGGGCCCGACAGGGCCCAGTAGAGACCGACAGAGCCCGACAGAGCCCAGTAGAGCCCAGTAGAGCCCGACAGAGCCCGACAGAGTCCGACAGAGCCCGACAGAACCCGACAGAGCCCGACAGAGACCAGTTGAGCCCGACAGAGCCCGACAGAGCCCGACAGAGCCCGACAGGGCCCGACAGGGCCCAGAAGAGCCCGATAGAGCCCGACAGAGCCCGACAGAGCCCGACAGAACCCGACAGAGCCCGACAGAGCCCGACAGAGCCCGACAGGGCCCGACAGAGCCCGACAGAGCCCGACAGAGCCCAGTAGAGCCCGACAGAACCCGACAGAGCCCGACAGAGCCCAGTAGAGCCCGACAGAGCCCGACAGGGCCCGACAGGGCCCGACAGGGCCCAGTAGAGCCCGACAGAGCCCGACAGAGCCCAGTAGAGCCCAGTAGAGCCCGACAGAGCCCGACAGAGTCCGACAGAGCCCGACAGGGCCCGACAGAGCCCGACAGAAACCGACAGGGCCCGACAGAGCCCGACAGGGCCCGACAGGGCCCAGTAGAGCCCGACAGAGCCCGACAGAGCCCAGTAGAGCCCAGTAGAGCCCGACAGAGCCCGACAGAGCCCGACAGAGCCCGACAGGGCCCGACAGAGCCCGACAGAGACCGACAGGGCCCGACAGAGCCCGACAGGGCCCGACAGGGCCCAGTAGAGCCCGACAGAGCCCGACAGAGCCCAGTAGAGCCCAGTAGAGCCCGACAGAGCCCGACAGAGCCCAGTAGAGCCCAGTAGAGCCCGACAGGGCCCGACAGAGCCTGACAGAGCACGACAGGGACCGACAGGGCCCGACAGAGCCCGACAGAGCCCGACAGGGCACGACAGAGCCCGACAGAGCCCGACAGAGCCCGACAGAACCCGACAGAGCCCGACAGAGCCCGACAGGGCCCAGTAGAGACCGACAGAGCCCGACAGAGCCCAGTAGAGCCCAGTAGAGCCCGACAGAGCCCGACAGAGCCCGACAGAGCCTGACAGAACCCAACAGAGCCCGACAGAGACCAGTTGAGCCCGACAGAGCCCGACAGAGCCCGACAGAGCCCGACAGGGCCCGACAGGGCCCAGTAGAGCCCGACAGAGCCCGACAGAGCCCGACAGAGCCCGACAGAGCCCAGTAGAGCCCGACAGAGCCCGAGAGAGCCCGACAGAGCCCGACAGGGCCCGACAGAGCCCAGTAGAGCCCGACAGAGCCCGACAGAGCCCGACAGAGCCCGACAGGGCCCGACAGGGCCCGACAGGGCCCAGTAGAGCCCGACAGAGCCCGACAGAGCCTGACAGAGCCCGACAGGGACCGACAGGGCCCGACAGAGCCCGACAGAGCCCGACAGGGCCCGACAGAGCCCGACAGAGCCCAACAGGGCCCGACAGGGCCCGACAGGGCCCAGTAGAGCCCGACAGAGCCCGACAGAGCCCGACAGAGCCCGACAGAGCCCGACAGAGCCCGACAGGGCCCGACAGGGCCCGACAGGGCCCGACAGAGCCCGACAGAGCCCGACAGAGCCCGACAGGGCCCGACAGGGCCCAGTAGAGCCCGACACAGCCCGACAGAGCCCGACAGGGCCCGACAGGGCCCGACAGAGCCCGACAGAGCCCGACAGGGCCCGACAGAGCCCAGTAGAGCCCGACAGAGCCCGACAGAGCCCGACAGAGCCCGACAGGGCCCGACAGGGCCCGACAGGGCCCAGTAGAGCCCGACAGAGCCCGACAGGGCCCGACAGAGCCCGACAGAGCCCGACAGGGCCCGACAGAGCCCGACAGGGCCCGACAGAGCCCGACAGAGCCCGACAGGGCCCGACAGGGCCCGACAGGGCCCGACAGAGCCCGACAGAGCCCGACAGGGCCCAGTAGAGACCGACAGAGCCCGACAGAGCCCAGTAGAGCCCAGTAGAGCCCGACAGAGCCCGACAGAGCCCGACAGAGCCCGACAGAACCCGACAGAGCCCGACAGAGACCAGTTGAGCCCGACAGAGCCCGACAGAGCCCGACAGAGCCCGACAGGGCCCGACAGGGCCCAGTAGAGCCCGACAGAGCCCGACAGAGACCGACAGAGACCGACAGAGCCCGACAGAGCCCGACAGAGCCCAGTAGAGCCCGACAGAGCCCGACAGAGCCCGACAGAGCCCGACAGGGCCCGACAGAGGCCGACAGGGCCCGACAGGGCCCGACAGGGCCCGACAGAGCCCGACAGAGCCCGACAGGGCCCGACAGAGCCTGACAGAGCCCGACAGGGCCCAGTAGAGCCCGACAGAGCCCGACAGAGCCCGACAGAGCCCGACAGAGCCCAGTAGAGCCCGACAGAGCCCGAGAGAGCCCGACAGAGCCCGAGAGAGCCCGACAGGGCCCGACAGAGCCCGACAGAGCCCGACAGGGCCCGACAGAGCCCGACAGAGCCCGACAGAGCCCGACAGGGCCCGACAGAGCCCGACAGAGCCCGACAGGGCCCGACAGAGCCCGACAGAGCCCGACAGGGCCCGACAGGGCCCGACAGGGCCCGACAGAGCCCAGTAGAGCCCGACAGAGCCCGACAGAGCCCGACATAGCCCGACAGGGCCCGACAGGGCCCAGTAGAGCCCGACAGAGCCCGACAGAGCCCGACAGCGTCCGACAGGGCCCGACAGAGCCCGACAGAGCCCGACAGAGCCCGACAAAGCCCAACAGGGCCCAGTAGAGCCCGACAGAGCCCGACAGAGCCCGACAGAACCCGTCAGAGCCCGACAGAGCCCGACAGAGCCCGACAGAGCCCGACAGAGTCCGACAGGGCCCAGTAGAGCCCGACAGAGCCGAGAGGGCCCGACAGAGCCCGACAGAGCCCGACAGGGCCCGACAGAGCCTGACAGAGCCCGACAGGGCCCAGTAGAGCCCGACAGAGCCCGACAGAGCCCGACAGGGCCCGACAGAGCCCGACAGAGCCCGCAGAGCCCGACACCGCCCGACAGGGCCCAGTAGAGCCCGACAGAGCCCGACAGGGCCCGACAGGGCCCGACAGAGCCAAACAGAGCCCGACAGGGCCCGAAAGAGCTTGACAGAGCCCGACAGGGCCCAGTAGAGCCCGACAGAGCCCGACAGAGCCCGACAGAGCCCGACAGAGCCCAGTAGAGCCCGACAGAGCCCGACAGAGCCCGACAGGGCCCGACAGAGCCCGACAGGGCCCGACAGGGCCCGACAGATCCCGACAGAGCCCGACAGGGCCCGACAGAGCCCGACAGGGCCCAGTAGAGCCCGACAGAGCCCGACAGAGCCCGACAGAGCCCAGTAGAGCCCGACAGAGCCCGACAGAGCCCAGTAGAGCCCGACAGAGCCCGACAGGGCCCGACAGGGCCCGACAGGGCCCAGTAGAGACCGACAGAGCCCGACAGAGCCCAGTAGAGCCCAGTAGAGCCCGACAGAGCCCGACAGAGTCCGACAGAGCCCGACAGAACCCGACAGAGCCCGACAGAGACCAGTTGAGCCCGACAGAGCCCGACAGAGCCCGACAGAGCCCGACAGGGCCCGACAGGGCCCAGAAGAGCCCGATAGAGCCCGACAGAGCCCGACAGAGCCCGACAGAACCCGACAGAGCCCGACAGAGCCCGACAGAGCCCGACAGGGCCCGACAGAGCCCGACAGAGCCCGACAGAGCCCGACAGAGCCCAGTAGAGCCCGACAGAACCCGACAGAGCCTGACAGAGCCCAGTAGAGCCCGACAGAGCCCGACAGGGCCCGACAGGGCCCGACAGGGCCCAGTAGAGCCCGACAGAGCCCGACAGAGCCCAGTAGAGCCCAGTAGAGCCCGACAGAGCCCGACAGAGCCCGACAGAGCCCGACAGGGCCCGACAGAGCCCGACAGAGACCGACAGGGCCCGACAGAGCCCGACAGGGCCCGACAGGGCCCAGTAGAGCCCGACAGAGCCCGACAGAGCCCAGTAGAGCCCAGTAGAGCCCGACAGAGCCCGACAGAGCCCAGTAGAGCCCAGTAGAGCCCGACAGGGCCCGACAGAGCCTGACAGAACACGACAGGGACCGACAGGGCCCGACAGAGCCCGACAGAGCCCGACAGGGCCCAGTAGAGCCCGACAGAGCCCGATAGAGCCCGACAGGGCCCAGTAGAGCCTGACAGAGCCCGACAGAGCCCGACAGAGCCCGACAGGGCCCAGTAGAGACCGACAGAGCCCGACAGAGCCCAGTAGAGCCCAGTAGAGCCCGACAGAGCCCGACAGAGCCCGACAGAGCCCGACAGAACCCGACAGAGCCCGACAGAGACCAGTTGAGCCCGACAGAGCCCGACAGAGCCCGACAGAGCCCGACAGGGCCCGACAGGGCCCAGTAGAGCCCGACAGAGCCCGACAGAGACCGACAGATCCCGACAGAGCCCGACAGAGCCCGACAGAGCCCAGTAGAGCCCGACAGAGCCCGACAGAGCCCGACAGAGCCCGACAGGGCCCGACAGAGCCCGACAGGGCCCGACAGAGCCCGACAGAGCCCGACAGAGCCCGACAGGGCCCGACAGAGCCTGACAGAGCCCGACAGGGCCCAGTAGAGCCCGACAGAGCCCGACAGAGCCCGACAGAGCCCGACAGAGCCCAGTAGAGCCCGACAGAGACCGAGAGAGCCCGACAGAGCCCGAGAGAGCCCGACAGGGCCCGACAGAGCCCGACAGAGCCCGAGAGGGCCCGACAGAGCCCGACAGAGCCCGACAGAGACCGACAGGGCCCGACAGGGCCCGACAGAGCCCGACAGGGCCCGACAGAGCCCGACAGAGCCCGACAGGGCCCGACAGAGCCCAACAGAGCCCGACAGGGCCCGACAGGGCCCGACAGGGCCCGACAGAGCCCAGTAGAGCCCGACAGAGCCCGACAGAGCCCGACATAGCCCGACAGGGCCCGACAGGGCCCAGTAGAGCCCGACAGAGCCCGACAGAGCCCGACAGAGTCCGACAGGGCCCGACAGAGCCCGACAGAGCCCGACAGGGCCCGACAGGGCCCAGTAGAGCCCGACAGAGCCCGACAGAGCCCGACAGAACCCGTCAGAGCCCGACAGAGCCCGACAGAGCCCGACAGAGTCCGACAGGGCCCAGTAGAGCCCGACAGAGCCGAGAGGGCCCGACAGAGCCCGACAGAGCCCGACAGGGCCCGACAGAGCCCGACAGAGCCCGACAGGGCCCAGTAGAGCCCGACAGAGCCCGACAGAGCCCGACAGGGCCCGACAGAGCCCGACAGAGCCCGACAGAGCCCGACACCGCCCGACAGGGCCCAGTAGAGCCCGACAGAGCCCGACAGGGCCCGACAGGGCCCGACAGGGCCAAACAAAGCCCGACAGGGCCCGACAGAGCTTGACAGAGCCCGACAGGGCCCAGTAGAGCCCGACAGAGCCCGACAGAGCCCGACAGAGCCCGACAGAGCCCAGTAGAGCCCGACAGAGCCCGACAGAGCCCGACAGGGCCCGACAGAGCCCGACAGGGCCCGACAGGGCCCGACAGAGCCCGACAGAGCCCGACAGGGCCCGACAGAGCCCGACAGGGCCCAGTAGAGCCCGACAGAGCCCGACAGAGGCCGACAGAGCCCAGTAGAGCCCGACAGAGCCCGACAGAGCCCAGTAGAGCCCGACAGAGCCCGACAGGGCCCGACAGGGCCCGACAGGGCCCAGTAGAGCCCGACAGAGCCCGACAGAGCCCAGTAGAGCCCAGTAGAGCCCGACAGAGCCCGACAGAGTCCGACAGAGCCCGACAGAACCCGACAGAGCCCGACAGAGACCAGTTGAGCCCGACAGAGCCCGACAGAGCCCGACAGAGCCCGACAGGGCCCGACAGGGCCCAGAAGAGCCCAACAGAGCCCGACAGAGCCCGACAGAGCCCGACAGAACCCGACAGAGCCCGACAGAGCCCGACAGAGCCCAGTAGAGCCCAGTAGAGCCCGACAGAGCCCGACAGAGCCCAGTAGAGCCCGACAGAGCCCGACAGGGCCCGACAGGGCCCAGTAGAGCCCGACAGAGCCCGACAGAGCCCAGTAGAGCCCAGTAGAGCCCGACAGAGCCCGACAGAGCCCGACAGAGCCCGACAGGGCCCGACAGAGCCCGACAGAGCCCGACAGAGCCCGACAGGGCCCGACAGGGCCCAGTAGAGCCCGACAGAGCCCGACAGAGCCAGTAGAGCCCGACAGAGCCCGACAGAGCCCGACATAGCCCGACAGGGCCCGACAGGGCCCAGTAGAGCCCGACAGAGCCCGACAGAGCCCGACAGAGCCCGACAGGGCCCGACAGAGCCCGACAGAGCCCAGTAGAGCCCGACAGAGCCCGACAGAGCCCGACAGAGCCCGACAGAGCCCGACAGGGCCCGACAGGGCCCAGTAGAGCCCGACAGAGCCCGACAGAGCCCGACAGAGCCCGACAGGGCCCGACAGGGCCCAGTAGAGCCCGACAGAGCCGAGAGGGCCCGACAGAGCCTGACAGAGCCCGACAGGGCCCGACAGAGCCCGACAGCGCCCGACAGGGCCCAGTAGAGCCCGACAGAGCCCGACAGGGCCCGACAGGGCCCGACAGAGCCAAACAGAGCCCGACAGGGCCCGACAGAGCTTGACAGAGCCCGACAGGGCCCAGTAGAGCCCGACAGAGCCCGACAGAGCCCGACAGAGCCTGACAGAGCCCAGTAGAGCCCGACAGAGCCCGACAGAGCCCGACAGAGCCCGACAGGGCCCGACAGAGCCCGACAGGGCCCGACAGGGCCCGACAGAGCCCGACAGAGCCCGACAGGGCCCGACAGGGCCCGACAGGGCCCAGTAGAGCCCGACAGAGCCCGACAGAGCCCGACAGAGCCCAGTAGAGCCCGACAGAGCCCGACAGAGCCCAGTAGAGCCCGACAGAGCCCGACAGGGCCCGACAGGGTCCGACAGGGCCCAGTAGAGCCCGACAGAGCCCGACAGAGCCCAGTAGAGCCCAGTAGAGCCCGACAGGGCCCGACAGAGCCTGACAGAGCACGACAGGGACCGACAGGGCCCGACAGAGCCCGACAGAGCCCGACAGGGCCCAGTAGAGCCCGACAGAGCCCGATAGAGCCCGACAGGGCCCAGTAGAGCCCGACAGAGCCCGACAGAGCCCGACAGAGCCCGACAGGGCCCGACAGGGCCCGACAGAGCCCGACAGAGCCCGACAGGGCCCGACAGGGCCCAGTAGAGCCCGACAGAGCCCGACAGGGCCCGACAGAGCCCGACAGAGCCCGACAGGGCCCGACAGGGCCCGACAGGGCCCGACAGAGCCCGACAGAGCCCGACAGAGCCCGACAGAGCCCGACAGGGCCCGACAGGGCCCGACAGAGCCCGACAGAGCCCGACAGAGCCCGACAGGGCCCAGTAGAGACCGACAGAGCCCGACAGAGCCCAGTAGAGCCCAGTAGAGCCCGACAGAGCCCGACAGAGCCCGACAGAGCCTGACAGAACCCGACAGAGCCCGACAGAGACCAGTTGAGCCCGACAGAGCCCGACAGAGCCCGACAGAGCCCGACAGGGCCCGACAGGGCCCAGTAGAGCCCGACAGAGCCCGACAGAGCCCGACAGAGCCCAGTAGAGCCCGACAGAGCCCGACAGAGCCCGACAGAGCCCGACAGGGCCCGACAGAGACCGACAGAGCCCGACAGAGCCCGACAGGGCCCGACAGAGCCTGACAGAGCCCGACAGGGCCCAGTAGAGCCCGACAGAGCCCGACAGAGCCCGACAGAGCCCGACAGAGCCCGACAGAGCCCAGTAGAGCCCGACAGAACCCGACAGAGCCCGACAGAGCCCGACAGAGCCCAGTAGAGCCCGACAGAGCCCGACAGGGCCCGACAGGGCCCAGTAGAGCCCGACAGAGCCCGACAGAGCCCAGTAGAGCCCAGTAGAGCCCGACAGAGCCCGACAGAGCCCGACAGAGCCCGACAGGGCCCGACAGAGCCCGACAGAGACCGACAGGGCCCGACAGAGCCCGACAGGGCCCGACAGGGCCCAGTAGAGCCCGACAGAGCCCGACAGAGCCCAGTAGAGCCCAGTAGAGCCCGACAGAGCCCGACAGAGCCCAGTAGAGCCCAGTAGAGCCCGACAGGCCCGACAGAGCCTGACAGAGCACGACAGGGACCGACAGGGCCCGACAGAGCCCGACAGAGCCCGACAGGGCCCGACAGAGCCCGACAGAGCCCGACAGAGCCCGACAGAACCCGACAGAGCCCGACAGAGCCCGACAGGGCCCAGTAGAGACCGACAGAGCCCGACAGAGCCCAGTAGAGCCCAGTAGAGCCCGACAGAGCCCGACAGAGCCCGACAGAGCCTGACAGAACCCAACAGAGCCCGACAGAGACCAGTTGAGCCCGACAGAGCCCGACAGAGCCCGACAGAGCCCGACAGGGCCCGACAGGGCCCAGTAGAGCCCGACAGAGCCCGACAGAGCCCGACAGAGCCCGACAGAGCCCAGTAGAGCCCGACAGAGCCCGAGAGAGCCCGACAGAGCCCGACAGGGCCCGACAGAGCCCAGTAGAGCCCGACAGAGCCCGACAGAGCCCGACAGAGCCCGACAGGGCCCGACAGGGCCCGACAGGGCCCAGTAGAGCCCGACAGAGCCCGACAGAGCCTGACAGAGCCCGACAGGGACCGACAGGGCCCGACAGAGCCCGACAGAGCCCGACAGGGCCCGACAGAGCCCGACAGAGCCCAACAGGGCCCGACAGGGCCCGACAGGGCCCAGTAGAGCCCGACAGAGCCCGACAGAGCCCGACAGAGCCCGACAGAGCCCGACAGGGCCCGACAGGGCCCGACAGGGCCCGACAGGGCCCGACAGAGCCCGACAGAGCCCGACAGGGCCCAGTAGAGCCCGACACAGCCCGACAGAGCCCGACAGGGCCCGACAGGGCCCGACAGAGCCCGACAGAGCCCGACAGGGCCCGACAGAGCCCAGTAGAGCCCGACAGAGCCCGACAGAGCCCGACAGAGCCCGACAGGGCCCGACAGGGCCCGACAGGGCCCAGTAGAGCCCGACAGAGCCCGACAGGGCCCGACAGAGCCCGACAGAGCCCGACAGGGCCCGACAGAGCCCGACAGGGCCCGACAGAGCCCGACAGAGCCCGACAGGGCCCGACAGGGCCCGACAGGGCCCGACAGAGCCCGACAGAGCCCGACAGGGCCCAGTAGAGACCGACAGAGCCCGACAGAGCCCAGTAGAGCCCAGTAGAGCCCGACAGAGCCCGACAGAGCCCGACAGAGCCCGACAGAACCCGACAGAGCCCGACAGAGACCAGTTGAGCCCGACAGAGCCCGACAGAGCCCGACAGAGCCCGACAGGGCCCGACAGGGCCCAGTAGAGCCCGACAGAGCCCGACAGAGACCGACAGAGACCGACAGAGCCCGACAGAGCCCGACAGAGCCCAGTAGAGCCCGACAGAGCCCGACAGAGCCCGACAGAGCCCGACAGGGCCCGACAGAGGCCGACAGGGCCCGACAGGGCCCGACAGGGCCCGACAGAGCCCGACAGAGCCCGACAGGGCCCGACAGAGCCTGACAGAGCCCGACAGGGCCCAGTAGAGCCCGACAGAGCCCGACAGAGCCCGACAGAGCCCGACAGAGCCCAGTAGAGCCCGACAGAGCCCGAGAGAGCCCGACAGAGCCCGAGAGAGCCCGACAGGGCCCGACAGAGCCCGACAGAGCCCGACAGGCCCGACAGAGCCCGACAGAGCCCGACAGAGCCCGACAGGGCCCGACAGAGCCCGACAGAGCCCGACAGGGCCCGACAGAGCCCGACAGAGCCCGACAGGGCCCGACAGGGCCCGACAGGGCCCGACAGAGCCCAGTAGAGCCCGACAGAGCCCGACAGAGCCCGACATAGCCCGACAGGGCCCGACAGGGCCCAGTAGAGCCCGACAGAGCCCGACAGAGCCCGACAGAGTCCGACAGGGCCCGACAGAGCCCGACAGAGCCCGACAGAGCCCGACAAAGCCCGACAGGGCCCAGTAGAGCCCGACAGAGCCCGACAGAGCCCGACAGAACCCGTCAGAGCCCGACAGAGCCCGACAGAGCCCGACAGAGCCCGACAGAGTCCGACAGGGCCCAGTAGAGCCCGACAGAGCCGAGAGGGCCCGACAGAGCCCGACAGAGCCCGACAGGGCCCGACAGAGCCTGACAGAGCCCGACAGGGCCCAGTAGAGCCCGACAGAGCCCGACAGAGCCCGACAGGGCCCGACAGAGCCCGACAGAGCCCGACAGAGCCCGACACCGCCCGACAGGGCCCAGTAGAGCCCGACAGAGCCCTACAGGGCCCGACAGGGCCCGACAGAGCCAAACAGAGCCCGACAGGGCCCGAAAGAGCTTGACAGAGCCCGACAGGGCCCAGTAGAGCCCGACAGAGCCCGACAGAGCCCGACAGAGCCCGACAGAGCCCAGTAGAGCCCGACAGAGCCCGACAGAGCCCGACAGGGCCCGACAGATCCCGACAGAGGCCGACAGGGCCCGACAGAGCCCGACAGGGCCCAGTAGAGCCCGACAGAGCCCGACAGAGCCCGACAGAGCCCAGTAGAGCCCGACAGAGCCCGACAGAGCCCAGTAGAGCCCGACAGAGCCCGACAGGGCCCGACAGGGCCCGACAGGGCCCAGTAGAGACCGACAGAGCCCGACAGAGCCCAGTAGAGCCCAGTAGAGCCCGACAGAGCCCGACAGAGTCCGACAGAGCCCGACAGAACCCGACAGAGCCCGACAGAGACCAGTTGAGCCCGACAGAGCCCGACAGAGCCCGACAGAGCCCGACAGGGCCCGACAGGGCCCAGAAGAGCCCGATAGAGCCCGACAGAGCCCGACAGAGCCCGACAGAACCCGACAGAGCCCGACAGAGCCCGACAGAGCCCGACAGGGCCCGACAGAGCCCGACAGAGCCCGACAGAGCCCAGTAGAGCCCGACAGAACCCGACAGAGCCCGACAGAGCCCAGTAGAGCCCGACAGAGCCCGACAGGGCCCGACAGGGCCCGACAGGGCCCAGTAGAGCCCGACAGAGCCCGACAGAGCCCAGTAGAGCCCAGTAGAGCCCGACAGAGCCCGACAGAGTCCGACAGAGCCCGACAGGGCCCGACAGAGCCCGACAGAAACCGACAGGGCCCGACAGAGCCCGACAGGGCCCGACAGGGCCCAGTAGAGCCCGACAGAGCCCGACAGAGCCCAGTAGAGCCCAGTAGAGCCCGACAGAGCCCGACAGAGCCCGACAGAGCCCGACAGGGCCCGACAGAGCCCGACAGAGACCGACAGGGCCCGACAGAGCCCGACAGGGCCCGACAGGGCCCAGTAGAGCCCGACAGAGCCCGACAGAGCCCAGTAGAGCCCAGTAGAGCCCGACAGAGCCCGACAGAGCCCAGTAGAGCCCAGTAGAGCCCGACAGGGCCCGACAGAGCCTGACAGAGCACGACAGGGACCGACAGGGCCCGACAGAGCCCGACAGAGCCCGACAGGGCACGACAGAGCCCGACAGAGCCCGACAGAGCCCGACAGAACCCGACAGAGCCCGACAGAGCCCGACAGGGCCCAGTAGAGACCGACAGAGCCCGACAGAGCCCAGTAGAGCCCAGTAGAGCCCGACAGAGCCCGACAGAGCCCGACAGAGCCTGACAGAACCCAACAGAGCCCGACAGAGACCAGTTGAGCCCGACAGAGCCCGACAGAGCCCGACAGAGCCCGACAGGGCCCGACAGGGCCCAGTAGAGCCCGACAGAGCCCGACAGAGCCCGACAGAGCCCGACAGAGCCCAGTAGAGCCCGACAGAGCCCGAGAGAGCCCGACAGAGCCCGACAGGGCCCGACAGAGCCCAGTAGAGCCCGACAGAGCCCGACAGAGCCCGACAGAGCCCGACAGGGCCCGACAGGGCCCGACAGGGCCCAGTAGAGCCCGACAGAGCCCGACAGAGCCTGACAGAGCCCGACAGGGACCGACAGGGCCCGACAGAGCCCGACAGAGCCCGACAGGGCCCGACAGAGCCCGACAGAGCCCAACAGGGCCCGACAGGGCCCGACAGGGCCCAGTAGAGCCCGACAGAGCCCGACAGAGCCCGACAGAGCCCGACAGAGCCCGACAGAGCCCGACAGGGCCCGACAGGGCCCGACAGGGCCCGACAGAGCCCGACAGAGCCCGACAGAGCCCGACAGGGCCCGACAGGGCCCAGTAGAGCCCGACACAGCCCGACAGAGCCCGACAGGGCCCGACAGGGCCCGACAGAGCCCGACAGAGCCCGACAGGGCCCGACAGAGCCCAGTAGAGCCCGACAGAGCCCGACAGAGCCCGACAGAGCCCGACAGGGCCCGACAGGGCCCGACAGGGCCCAGTAGAGCCCGACAGAGCCCGACAGGGCCCGACAGAGCCCGACAGAGCCCGACAGGGCCCGACAGAGCCCGACAGGGCCCGACAGAGCCCGACAGAGCCCGACAGGGCCCGACAGGGCCCGACAGGGCCCGACAGAGCCCGACAGAGCCCGACAGGGCCCAGTAGAGACCGACAGAGCCCGACAGAGCCCAGTAGAGCCCAGTAGAGCCCGACAGAGCCCGACAGAGCCCGACAGAGCCCGACAGAACCCGACAGAGCCCGACAGAGACCAGTTGAGCCCGACAGAGCCCGACAGAGCCCGACAGAGCCCGACAGGGCCCGACAGGGCCCAGTAGAGCCCGACAGAGCCCGACAGAGACCGACAGAGACCGACAGAGCCCGACAGAGCCCGACAGAGCCCAGTAGAGCCCGACAGAGCCCGACAGAGCCCGACAGAGCCCGACAGGGCCCGACAGAGGCCGACAGGGCCCGACAGGGCCCGACAGGGCCCGACAGAGCCCGACAGAGCCCGACAGGGCCCGACAGAGCCTGACAGAGCCCCGACAGGGCCCAGTAGAGCCCGACAGAGCCCGACAGAGCCCGACAGAGCCCGACAGAGCCCAGTAGAGCCCGACAGAGCCCGAGAGAGCCCGACAGAGCCCGAGAGAGCCCGACAGGGCCCGACAGAGCCCGACAGAGCCCGACAGGGCCCGACAGAGCCCGACAGAGCCCGACAGAGCCCGACAGGGCCCGACAGAGCCCGACAGAGCCCGACAGGGCCCGACAGAGCCCGACAGAGCCCGACAGGGCCCGACAGGGCCCGACAGGGCCCGACAGAGCCCAGTAGAGCCCGACAGAGCCCGACAGAGCCCGACATAGCCCGACAGGGCCCGACAGGGCCCAGTAGAGCCCGACAGAGCCCGACAGAGCCCGACAGCGTCCGACAGGGCCCGACAGAGCCCGACAGAGCCCGACAGAGCCCGACAAAGCCCGACAGGGCCCAGTAGAGCCCGACAGAGCCCGACAGAGCCCGACAGAACCCGTCAGAGCCCGACAGAGCCCGACAGAGCCCGACAGAGCCCGACAGAGTCCGACAGGGCCCAGTAGAGCCCGACAGAGCCGAGAGGGCCCGACAGAGCCCGACAGAGCCCGACAGGGCCCGACAGAGCCTGACAGAGCCCGACAGGGCCCAGTAGAGCCCGACAGAGCCCGACAGAGCCCGACAGGGCCCGACAGAGCCCGACAGAGCCCGACAGAGCCCGACACCGCCCGACAGGGCCCAGTAGAGCCCGACAGAGCCCGACAGGGCCCGACAGGGCCCGACAGAGCCAAACAGAGCCCGACAGGGCCCGAAAGAGCTTGACAGAGCCCGACAGGGCCCAGTAGAGCCCGACAGAGCCCGACAGAGCCCGACAGAGCCCGACAGAGCCCAGTAGAGCCCGACAGAGCCCGACAGAGCCCGACAGGGCCCGACAGAGCCCGACAGGGCCCGACAGGGCCCGACAGATCCCGACAGAGCCCGACAGGGCCCGACAGAGCCCGACAGGGCCCAGTAGAGCCCGACAGAGCCCGACAGAGCCCGACAGAGCCCAGTAGAGCCCGACAGAGCCCGACAGAGCCCAGTAGAGCCCGACAGAGCCCGACAGGGCCCGACAGGGCCCGACAGGGCCCAGTAGAGACCGACAGAGCCCGACAGAGCCCAGTAGAGCCCAGTAGAGCCCGACAGAGCCCGACAGAGTCCGACAGAGCCCGACAGAACCCGACAGAGCCCGACAGAGACCAGTTGAGCCCGACAGAGCCCGACAGAGCCCGACAGAGCCCGACAGGGCCCGACAGGGCCCAGAAGAGCCCGATAGAGCCCGACAGAGCCCGACAGAGCCCGACAGAACCCGACAGAGCCCGACAGAGCCCGACAGAGCCCGACAGGGCCCGACAGAGCCCGACAGAGCCCGACAGAGCCCGACAGAGCCCAGTAGAGCCCGACAGAACCCGACAGAGCCTGACAGAGCCCAGTAGAGCCCGACAGAGCCCGACAGGGCCCGACAGGGCCCGACAGGGCCCAGTAGAGCCCGACAGAGCCCGACAGAGCCCAGTAGAGCCCAGTAGAGCCCGACAGAGCCCGACAGAGCCCGACAGAGCCCGACAGGGCCCGACAGAGCCCGACAGAGACCGACAGGGCCCGACAGAGCCCGACAGGGCCCGACAGGGCCCAGTAGAGCCCGACAGAGCCCGACAGAGCCCAGTAGAGCCCAGTAGAGCCCGACAGAGCCCGACAGAGCCCAGTAGAGCCCAGTAGAGCCCGACAGGGCCCGACAGAGCCTGACAGAGCACGACAGGGACCGACAGGGCCCGACAGAGCCCGACAGAGCCCGACAGGGCCCAGTAGAGCCCGACAGAGCCCGATAGAGCCCGACAGGGCCCAGTAGAGCCTGACAGAGCCCGACAGAGCCCGACAGAGCCCGACAGGGCCCAGTAGAGACCGACAGAGCCCGACAGAGCCCAGTAGAGCCCAGTAGAGCCCGACAGAGCCCGACAGAGCCCGACAGAGCCCGACAGAACCCGACAGAGCCCGACAGAGACCAGTTGAGCCCGACAGAGCCCGACAGAGCCCGACAGAGCCCGACAGGGCCCGACAGGGCCCAGTAGAGCCCGACAGAGCCCGACAGAGACCGACAGATCCCGACAGAGCCCGACAGAGCCCGACAGAGCCCAGTAGAGCCCGACAGAGCCCGACAGAGCCCGACAGAGCCCGACAGGGCCCGACAGAGCCCGACAGGGCCCGACAGAGCCCGACAGAGCCCGACAGAGCCCGACAGGGCCCGACAGAGCCTGACAGAGCCCGACAGGGCCCAGTAGAGCCCGACAGAGCCCGACAGAGCCCGACAGAGCCCGACAGAGCCCAGTAGAGCCCGACAGAGACCGAGAGAGCCCGACAGAGCCCGAGAGAGCCCGACAGGGCCCGACAGAGCCCGACAGAGCCCGAGAGGGCCCGACAGAGCCCGACAGAGCCCGACAGAGACCGACAGGGCCCGACAGGGCCCGACAGAGCCCGACAGGGCCCGACAGAGCCCGACAGAGCCCGACAGGGCCCGACAGAGCCCAACAGAGCCCGACAGGGCCCGACAGGGCCCGACAGGGCCCGACAGAGCCCAGTAGAGCCCGACAGAGCCCGACAGAGCCCGACATAGCCCGACAGGGCCCGACAGGGCCAGTAGAGCCCGACAGGCCCTGTCGGACTCTGTCGGGCTCTGTCGGGCTCTGACGGGCTCTACTGAGCCCTGTCGGGCCCTGTCGGGCTATGTCGGGCTCTGTCGGGCTCTGTCGGGCTCTACTGGGCTCTGTCGGGCCCTGTCGGGCCCTGTCGGGCCCTGTCGGGCTCTGTTGGGCTCTGTCGGGCCCTGTCGGGCTCTGTCGGCTCTGTCGGGCCCTGTCGGGCTCTGTCGGGCCCTGTCGGGCCCTGTCGGTCTCTGTCGGGCTCTGTCGGGCTCTGTCGGGCCCTCTCGGGCTCTGTCGGGCTCTGTCGGGCCCTGTCGGGCTCTCTCGGGCTCTGTCGGGCTCTCTCGGTCTCTGTCGGGCTCTACTGGGCTCTGTCGGGCTCTGTCGGGCTCTGTCGGGCTCTGTCGGGCTCTACTGGGCCCTGTCGGGCTCTGTCAGGCTCTGTCGGGCCCTGTCGGGCTCTGTCGGGGCTCTGCGGCCCTGTCGGGCTCTGTCGGGCCCTGTCGGGCTCTGTCGGGCCCTGTCGGGCTCTGTCGGGCTCTGTCGGGCTCTGTCGGGCTCTACTGGGCTCTGTCGGGCTCTGTCGGGCTCTGTCGGGATCTGTCGGTCTCTGTCGGGCTCTGTCGGGCTCTACTGGGCCCTGTCGGGCCCTGTCGGGCTCTGTCGGGCTCTGTCGGGCTCTGTCGGGCTCAACTGGTCTCTGTCGGGCTCTGTCGGGTTCTGTCGGGCTCTGTCGGGCTCTGTCGGGCTCTGTCGGGCTCTACTGGGCTCTACTGGGCTCTGTCGGGCTCTGTCGGTCTCTACTGGGCCCTGTCGGGCTCTGTCGGCTCTGTCGGGCTCTGTCAGGCTCTACTGGGCCCTGTCGGGCTCTATCGGGCTCTGTCGGGCTCTACTGGGCCCTGTCGGGCTCTGTCGGGCTCTGTCGGGCCCTGTCGGTCCCTGTCGTGCTCTGTCAGGCTCTGTCGGGCCCTGTCGGGCTCTACTGGGCTCTACTGGGCTCTGTCGGGCTCTGTCGGGCTCTACTGGGCTCTACTGGGCTCTGTCGGGCTCTGTCGGGCTCTACTGGGCCCTGTCGGGCCCTGTCGGGCTCTGTCGGGCCCTGTCGGTCTCTGTCGGGCTCTGTCGGGCCCTGTCGGGCTCTGTCGGGCTCTGTCGGGCTCTGTCGGGCTCTACTGGGCTCTACTGGGCTCTGTCGGGCTCTGTCGGGCTCTACTGGGCCCTGTCGGGCCCTGTCGGGCCCTGTCGGGCTCTGTCGGGCTCTACTGGGCTCTGTCAGGCTCTGTCGGGTTCTGTCGGGCTCTACTGGGCTCTGTCGGGCTCTGTCGGGCTCTGTCGGGCTCTGTCGGGCCCTGTCGGGCTCTGTCGGGCTCTGTCGGGCTCTGTCGGGTTCTGTCGGGCTCTGTCGGGCTCTGTCGGGCTCTATCGGGCTCTTCTGGGCCCTGTCGGGCCCTGTCGGGCTCTGTCGGGCTCTGTCGGGCTCTGTCGGGCTCAACTGGTCTCTGTCGGGCTCTGTCGGGTTCTGTCGGGCTCTGTCGGACTCTGTCGGGCTCTGTCGGGCTCTACTGGGCTCTACTGGGCTCTGTCGGGCTCTGTCGGTCTCTACTGGGCCCTGTCGGGCCCTGTCGGGCCCTGTCGGGCTCTGTCGGGCTCTACTGGGCTCTGTCGGGCTCTGTCGGGCTCTACTGGGCTCTGTCGGGCTCTGTCGGGCTCTGTCGGGCTCTACTGGGCCCCTGTCGGGCTCTGTCGGGCCCTGTCGGGCTCTGTCGGGATCTGTCGGGCCCTGTCGGGCCCTGTCGGGCTCTGTCGGGCCCTGTCGGGCTCTGTCGGGCTCTGTCGGGCTCTACTGGGCTCTGTCGGGCTCTGTCGGGCTCTGTCGGGCTCTGTCGGGCTCTACTGGGCCCTGTCGGGCTCTGTCAAGCTCTTTCGGGCCCTGTCGGGCTCTGTTTGGCTCTGTCGGGCCCTGTCGGGCCCTGTCGGGCTCTGTCGGGCTCTACTGGGCCCTGTCGGGCGGTGTCGGGCTCTGTCGGGCTCTGTCGGGCTCTGTCGGGCCCTGTCGGGCTCTGTCGGGCTCTGTCGGGCTCTACTGGGCCCTGTCGGGCTCTGTCAGGCTCTGTCGGGCCCTGTCGGGCTCTGTCGGGCTCTGTCGGGCCCTCTCGGCTCTGTCGGGCTCTACTGGGCCCTGTCGGACTCTGTCGGGCTCTGTCGGGCTCTGTCGGGCTCTGTCGGGCTCTGACGGGTTCTGTCGGGCTCTGTCGGGCTCTGTCGGGCTCTACTGGGCCCTGTCGGGCTTTGTCGGGCTCTGTCGGGCTCTGTCGGGCTCTGTCGGGCCCTGTCGGACGCTGTCGGGCTCTGTCGGGCTCTGTCGGGCTCTACTGGGCCCTGTCGGGCCCTGTCGGGCTATGTCGGGCTCTGTCGGGCTCTGTCGGGCTCTACTGGGCTCTGTCGGGCCCTGTCGGGCCCTGTCGGGCCCTGTCGGGCTCTGTCGGGCTCTGTCGGGCCCTGTCGGGCTCTGTCGGGCTCTGTCGGGCCCTGTCGGGCTCTGTCGGGCTCTGTCGGGCTCTGTCGGGCCCTGTCGGGCTCTGTCGGGCTCTGTCGGGCCCTGTCGGGCTCTCTCGGGCTCTGTCGGGCTCTCTCGGGCTCTGTCGGGCTCTACTGGGCTCTGTCGGGCTCTGTCGGGCTCTGTCGGGCTCTGTCGGGCTCTACTGGGCCCTGTCGGGCTCTGTCAGGCTCTGTCGGGCCCTGTCGGGCTCTGTCGGGCTCTGTCGGGCCCTGTCGGGCCCTGTCGGGCCCTGTCGGCCTCTGTCGGGCCCTGTCGGGCTCTGTCGGGCTCTGTCGGGCTCTGTCGGGCTCTACTGGGCTCTGTCGGGCTCTGTCGGGCTCTGTCGGTCTCTGTCGGTCTCTGTCGGGCTCTGTCGGGCTCTACTGGGCCCTGTCGGGCCCTGTCGGGCTCTGTCGGGCTCTGTCGGGCTCTGTCGGGCTCAACTGGTCTCTGTCGGGCTCTGTCGGGTTCTGTCGGGCTCTGTCGGCTCTGTCGGGCTCTGTCGGGCTCTACTGGGCTCTACTGGGCTCTGTCGGGCTCTGTCGGTCTCTACTGGGCCCTGTCGGGCTCTGTCGGGCTCTGTCGGGCCCTGTCGGGCCCTGTCGGGCCCTGTCGGGCTCTGTCGGGCTCTGTCGGGCCCTGTCGGGCTCTGTCGGGCCCTGTCGGGCTCTGTCGGGCTCTGTCGGGCCCTGTCGGGCTCTGTCGGGCTCTACTGGGCCCTGTCGGGCCCTGTCGGGCCCTGTCGGGCTCTGTCGGGCTCTGTCGGGCTCTGTCGGGCTCTACTGGGCTCTGTCGGGCCCTGTCGGGCTCTGTCGGGCTCTGTCGGGCCCTGTCGGGCCCTGTCGGGCTCTGTCGGGCTGTGTCGGGCTCTACTGGGCCCTGTCGGGCCCTGTCGGGCTCTGTCGGGCTCTGTCGGGCTCTGTCGGGCCCTGTCGGGCCCTGTCGGGCCCTGTCGGGCTCTGTCGGGCTCTGTCGGGCTCTGTCGGGCTCTGTCGGGCTCTGTCGGGCTCTACTGGGCCCTGTCGGGCCCTGTCGGGCCCTGTTGGGCTCTGTCGGGCTCTGTCGGGCCCTGTCGGGCTCTGTCGGGCTCTGTCGGGCCCTGTCGGTCCCTGTCGGGCTCTGTCAGGCTCTGTCGGGCTCTGTCGGGCTCTACTGGGCCCTGTCGGGCCCTGTCGGGCCCTGTCGGGCTCTGTCGGGCTCTGTCGGGCTCTGTCGGGCTCTACTGGGCTCTGTCGGGCCTGTCGGGCTCTGTCGGGCTCTCTCGGGCTCTGTCGGGCTCTACTGGGCTCTGTCGGGCTCTGTCGGGCTCTGTCGGGCTCTGTCGGGCTCTACTGGGCCCTGTCGGGCCCTGTCGGGCTCTGTCGGGCTCTGTCGGGCTCTGTCGGGCTCAACTGGTCTCTGTCGGGCTCTGTTGGGTTCTGTCAGGCTCTGTCGGGCTCTGTCGGGCTCTGTCGGGCTCTACTGGGCTCTACTGGGCTCTGTCGGGCTCTGTCGGTCTCTACTGGGCCCTGTCGGGCTCTGTCGGGCTCTGTCGGGTTCTGTCGGGCTCTGTCGGGCTCTGTCGGGCTCTGTCGTGCCCTGTCGGGCTCTGTCGGGCTCTGTCGGGCCCTGTCGGTCCCTGTCGTGCTCTGTCAGGCTCTGTCGGGCCCTGTCGGGCTCTACTGGGCTCTACTGGGCTCTGTCGGGCTCTGTCGGGCTCTACTGGGCTCTACTGGGCTCTGTCGGGCTCTGTCGGGCTCTACTGGGCCCTGTCGGGCCCTGTCGGGCTCTGTCGGGCCCTGTCGGTCTCTGTCGGGCTCTGTCGGGCCCTGTCGGGCTCTGTCGGGCTCTGTCGGGCTCTGTCGGGCTCTACTGGGCTCTACTGGGCTCTGTCGGGCTCTGTCGGGCTCTACTGGGCCCTGTCGGGCCCTGTCGGGCTCTGTCGGGCCCTGTCGGTTTCTGTCGGGCTCTGTCGGGCCCTGTCGGGCTCTGTCGGACTCTGTCGGGCTCTGTCGGGCTCTACTGGGCTCTACTGGGCTCTGTCGGGCTCTGTCGGGCTCTACTGGGCCCTGTCGGGCCCTGTCGGGCCCTGTCGGGCTCTGTCGGGCTCTACTGGGCTCTGTCGGGCTCTGTCGGGTTCTGTCGGGCTCTACTGGGCTCTGTCGGGCTCTGTCGGGCTCTGTCGGGCCCTGTCGGGCTCTGTCGGGCTCTGTCGGGCTCTGTCGGGTTCTGTCGGGCTCTGTCGGGCTCTGTCGGGCTCTATCGGGCTCTTCTGGGCCCTGTCGGGCCCTGTCGGGCTCTGTCGGGCTCTGTCGGGCTCTGTCGGGCTCAACTGGTCTCTGTCGGGCTCTGTCGGGTTCTGTCGGGCTCTGTCGGACTCTGTCGGGCTCTGTCGGGCTCTACTGGGCTCTACTGGGCTCTGTCGGGCTCTGTCGGTCTCTACTGGGCCCTGTCGGGCCCTGTCGGGCCCTGTCGGGCTCTGTCGGGCTCTACTGGGCTCTGTCGGGCTCTGTCGGGCTCTACTGGGCTCTGTCGGGCTCTGTCGGGCTCTGTCGGGCTCTACTGGGCCCTGTCGGGCTCTGTCGGGCCCTGTCGGCCTCTGTCGGGATCTGTCGGGCCCTGTCGGGCTCTGTCGGGCTCTGTCGGGCTCTACTGGGCTCTGTCGGGCTCTGTCGGGCTCTGTCGGGCTCTGTCGGGCTCTACTGGGCCCTGTCGGGCTCTGTCAAGCTCTTTCGGGCCCTGTCGGGCTCTGTTTGGCTCTGTCGGGCCCTGTCGGGCCCTGTAGGGCTCTGTCGGGCTCTACTGGGCCCTGTCGGGCGGTGTCGGGCTCTGTCGGGCTCTGTCGGGCTCTGTCGGGCCCTGTCGGGCTCTGTCGGGCTCTGTCGGGCTCTACTGGGCCCTGTCGGGCTCTGTCAGGCTCTGTCGGGCCCTGTCGGGCTCTGTCGGGCTCTGTCGGGCCCTCTCGGCTCTGTCGGGCTCTACTGGGCCCTGTCGGACTCTGTCGGGCTCTGTCGGGCTCTGTCGGGCTCTGTCGGGCTCTGACGGGTTCTGTCGGGCTCTGTCGGGCTCTGTCGGGCTCTACTGGGCCCTGTCGGGCTTTGTCGGGCTCTGTCGGGCTCTGTCGGGCTCTGTCGGGCCCTGTCGGACTCTGTCGGGCTCTGTCGGGCTCTGTCGGGCTCTACTGGGCCCTGTCGGGCCCTGTCGGGCTATGTCGGGCTCTGTCGGGCTCTGTCGGGCTCTACTGGGCTCTGTCGGGCCCTGTCGGGCCCTGTCGGGCCCTGTCGGGCTCTGTCGGGCTCTGTCGGGCCCTGTCGGGCTCTGTCGGGCTCTGTCGGGCCCTGTCGGGCTCTGTCGGGCTCTGTCGGGCTCTGTCGGGCCTGTCGGGCTCTGTCGGGCTCTGTCGGGCCCTGTCGGGCTCTCTCGGGCTCTGTCGGGCTCTCTCGGGCTCTGTCGGGCTCTACTGGGCTCTGTCGGGCTCTGTCGGGCTCTGTCGGGCTCTGTCGGGCTCTACTGGGCCCTGTCGGGCTCTGTCAGGCTCTGTCGGGCCCTGTCGGGCTCTGTCGGGCTCTGTCGGGCCCTGTCGGGCCCTGTCGGGCCCTGTCGGCCTCTGTCGGGCCCTGTCGGCTCTGTCGGGCTCTGTCGGGCTCTGTCGCTTGGCTCTACTGGGCTCTGTCGGGCTCTGTCGGGCTCTGTCGGTCTCTGTCGGTCTCTGTCGGGCTCTGTCGGGCTCTACTGGGCCCTGTCGGGCCCTGTCGGGCTCTGTCGGGCTCTGTCGGGCTCTGTCGGGCTCAACTGGTCTCTGTCGGGCTCTGTCGGGTTCTGTCGGGCTCTGTCGGGCTCTGTCGGGCTCTGTCGGGCTCTACTGGGCTCTACTGGGCTCTGTCGGGCTCTGTCGGTCTCTACTGGGCCCTGTCGGGCTCTGTCGGGCTCTGTCGGGCCCTGTCGGGCCCTGTCGGGCCCTGTCGGGCTCTGTCGGGCTCTGTCGGGCCCTGTCGGGCTCTGTCGGGCCCTGTCGGGCTCTGTCGGGCTCTGTCGGGCCCTGTCGGGCTCTGTCGGGCTCTACTGGGCCCTGTCGGGCCCTGTCGGGCCCTGTCGGGCTCTGTCGGGCTCTGTCGGGCTCTGTCGGGCTCTACTGGGCTCTGTCGGGCCCTGTCGGGCTCTGTCGGGCTCTGTCGGGCCCTGTCGGGCCCTGTCGGGCTCTGTCGGGCTGTGTCGGGCTCTACTGGGCCCTGTCGGGCTCTGTCGGGCTCTGTCGGGCCCTGTCGGGCCCTGTCGGGCCCTGTCGGGCCCTGTCGGGCTCTGTCGGGCTCTGTCGGGCTCTGTCGGGCTCTGTCGGGCTCTACTGGGCCCTGTCGGGCCCTGTCGGGCCCTGTTGGGCTCTGTCGGGCTCTGTCGGGCCCTGTCGGGCTCTGTCGGGCTCTGTCGGCCCTGTCGGTCCCTGTCGGGCTCTGTCAGGCTCTGTCGGGCTCTGTCGGGCTCTACTGGGCCCTGTCGGGCCCTGTCGGGCCCTGTCGGGCTCTGTCGGGCTCTGTCGGGCTCTGTCGGGCTCTACTGGGCTCTGTCGGGCCCTGTCGGGCTCTGTCGGGCTCTCTCGGGCTCTGTCGGGCTCTACTGGGCTCTGTCGGGCTCTGTCGGGCTCTGTCGGGCTCTGTCGGGCTCTACTGGGCCCTGTCGGGCCCTGTCGGGCTCTGTCGGGCTCTGTCGGGCTCTGTCGGGCTCAACTGGTCTCTGTCGGGCTCTGTTGGGTTCTGTCAGGCTCTGTCGGGCTCTGTCGGGCTCTGTCGGGCTCTACTGGGCTCTACTGGGCTCTGTCGGGCTCTGTCGGTCTCTACTGGGCCCTGTCGGGCTCTGTCGGGCTCTGTCGGGTTCTGTCGGGCTCTGTCGGGCTCTGTCGGGCTCTGTCGGGCCCTGTCGGGCTCTGTCGGGCTCTGTCGGGCCTGTCGGTCCCTGTCGTGCTCTGTCAGGCTCTGTCGGGCCTGTCGGGCTCTACTGGGCTCTACTGGGCTCTGTCGGGCTCTGTCGGGCTCTACTGGGCTCTACTGGGCTCTGTCGGGCTCTGTCGGGCTCTACTGGGCCCTGTCGGGCCCTGTCGGGCTCTGTCGGGCCTGTCGGTCTCTGTCGGGCTCTGTCGGGCCCTGTCGGGCTCTGTCGGGCTCTGTCGGGCTCTGTCGGGCTCTACTGGGCTCTACTGGGCTCTGTCGGGCTCTGTCGGGCTCTACTGGGCCCTGTCGGGCCTGTCGGGCTCTGTCGGGCTCTACTGGGCTCTGTCGGGCTCTGTCGGGCTCTGTCGGGTTCTGTCGGGCTCTACTGGGCTCTGTCGGGCTCTGTCGGGCTCTGTCGGGCTCTGTCGGGCTCTGTCGGGCTCTACTGGGCCCTGTCGGGCTCTGTCAGGCTCTGTCGGGCCCTGTCGGGCTCTGTCGGGCTCTGTCGGTCTCTGTCGGGCCCTGTCGGGCTCTGTCGGGCTCTGTCGGGCTCTGTCGGGCTCTACTGGGCTCTGTCGGGCTCTGTCGGGCTCTGTCGGGCTCTACTGGGCCCTGTCGGGCCCTGTCGGGCTCTGTCGGGCTCTGTCGGGCTCTGTCGGGCTCAACTGGTCTCTGTCGGGCTCTGTCGGGTTCTGTCAGGCTCTGTCGGGCTCTGTCGGGCTCTGTCGGGCTCTACTGGGCTCTACTGGGCTCTGTCGGCTCTGTCGGTCTCTACTGGGCCCTGTCGGGCTCTGTCGGGCTCTGTCGGGCTCTGTCGGGCCCTGTCGGGCCCTGTCGGGCTCTGTCGGCTCTGTCGGGCTCTGTCGGGCTCTGTCGGGCCCTGTCGGGCCCTGTCGGGCCCTGTCGGGCTCTGTCGGGCTCTGTCGGGCCCTGTCGGGCTCTGTCGGGCTCTACTGGGCCCTGTCGGGCCCTGTCGGGCTCTGTCGGGCTCTGTCGGGCCCTGTCGGGCCCTGTCGGGCTCTGTCGGGCTCTGTCGGGCTCTGTCGGGCTCTACTGGGCCCTGTCGGGCTCTATCGGGCTCTGTCGGGCTCTACTGGGCCCTGTCGGGCTCTGTCGGGCTCTGTCGGGCCCTGTCGGTCCCTGTCGTGCTCTGTCAGGCTCTGTCGGGCCCTGTCGGGCTCTACTGGGCTCTACTGGGCTCTGTCGGGCTCTGTCGGGCTCTACTGGGCCCTGTCGGACCCTGTCGGGCCCTGTCGGGCTCTGTCGGGCTCTACTGGGCTCTGTCGGGCTCTGTCGGGCTCTACTGGGCTCTGTCGGGCTCTGTCGGGCTCTGTCGGGCTCTACTGGGCCCTGTCGGGCCCTGTCGGGCCCTGTCGGGCTCTGTCGGGCTCTGTCGGGCCCTGTCGGGCCCTGTCGGGCTCTGTCGGGCCCTGTCGGGCTCTGTCGGGCTCTGTCGGGCTCTGTCGGGCTCTACTGGCTCTGTCGGGTCTGTCAGGCTCTGTCGGGCTCTGTCGGGCTCTGTCGGGCTCTACTGGCCCTGTCGGGCTCTGTCAAGCTCTGTCGGGCCCTGTCGGCTCTGTTTGGCTCTGTCGGGCCCTGTCGGGCCCTGTCGGGCTCTGTCGGGCTCTACTGGGCCCTGTCGGGCGCTGTCGGGCTCTGTCGGGCCCTGTCGGGCTCTGTCAGGCTCTGTCGGGCCCTCTCGGCTCTGTCGGCTCTACTGGGCCCTGTCGGGCCCTGTCGGGCTCTGTCGGGCTCTGTCGGGCTCTGTCGGGCTCTACTGGGCCCTGTCGGGCCCTGTCGGGCTCTGTCGGGCTCTGTCGGGCTCTGTCGGGCTCTGTCGGGCTCTACTGGGCTCTGTCGGGCTCTGTCGGGCCCTGTCGGGCTCTGTCGGGCTCTGTCGGGCTCTGTCGGGCTCTACTGGGCCCTGTCGGGCCCTGTCGGGCTATGTCGGGCTCTGTCGGGCTCTGTCGGGCTCTACTGGGCTCTGTCGGGCTCTGTCGGGCTCTACTGGGCCCTGTCGGGCCCTGTCGGGCTCTGTCGGGCTCTGTCGGGCTCTGTCGGGCCCTGTCGGGCTCTGTCGGGCTCTGTCGGGCTCTGTCGGCTCTACTGGGCTCTACTGGGCTCTGTCGGGCTCTGTCGGGCTCTACTGGGCCCTGTCGGGCCCTGTCGGGCTCTGTCGGGCTCTACTGGGCTCTGTCGGGCTCTGTCGGGCTCTACTGGGCTCTACTGGGCTCTGTCGGGCTCTGTCGGGCTCTGTCGGGTTCTGTCGGGCTCTGTCGGGCTCTGTCGGGCTCTGTTGGGCTCTTCTGGGCCCTGTCGGGCCCTGTCGGGCTCTGTCGGGCTCTGTCGGGCTCTGTCGGGCTCAACTGGTCTCTGTCGGGCTCTGTCGGGTTCTGTCGGGCTCTGTCGGACTCTGTCGGGCTCTGTCGGGCTCTACTGGGCTCTACTGGGCTCTGTCGGGCTCTGTCGGGCTCTACTGGGCCCTGTCGGGCCCTGTCGGGCCCTGTCGGGCTCTGTCGGGCTCTACTGGGCTCTGTCGGGCTCTGTCGGGCTCTACTGGGCTCTGTCGGCCTCTGTCGGGCTCTGTCGGGCTCTACTGGGCCCTGTCGGGCTCTGTCGGGCCCTGTCGGGCTCTGTCGGGCTCTGTCGGGCCCTGTCGGGCCCTGTCGGGCTCTGTCGGGCCCTGTCGGGCTCTGTCGGGCTCTGTCGGGCTCTACTGGGCTCTGTCGGGCTCTGTCGGGCTCTGTCGGGCTCTGTCGGGCTCTACTGGGCCCTGTCGGGCTCTGTCAAGCTCTGTCGGGCCCTGTCGGGCTTTGTTTGGCCCTGTCGGGCCCTGTCGGGCCCTGTCGGGCTCTGTCGGGCTCTACTGGGCCCTGTCGGGCGGTGTCGGGCTCTGTCGGGCTCTGTCGGGCTCTGTCGGGCCCTGTCGGGCTCTGTCGGGCTCTGTCGGGCTCTACTGGGCCCTGTCGGGCTCTGTCGGGCTCTGTCGGGCCCTGTCGGGCTCTGTCGGGCTCTGTCGGGCCCTCTCGGCTCTGTCGGGCTCTACTGGGCCCTGTCGGACTCTGTCGGGCTCTGTCGGGCTCTGTCGGGCTCTGACGGGTTCTGTCGGGCTCTGTCGGGCTCTGTCGGGCTCTACTGGGCCCTGTCGGGCCCTGTCGGGCTCTGTCGGGCTCTGTCGGGCCCTGTCGGACTCTGTCGGGCTCTGTCGGGCTCTGTCGGGCTCTACTGGGCCCTGTCGGGCCCTGTCGGGCTATGTCGGGCTCTGTCGGGCTCTGTCGGGCTCTACTGGGCTCTGTCGGGCCCTGTCGGGCCCTGTCGGGCCCTGTCGGGCTCTGTTGGGCTCTGTCGGGCCCTGTCGGGCTCTGTCGGGCTCTGTCGGGCCCTGTCGGGCTCTGTCGGGCCCTGTCGGGCCCTGTCGGTCTCTGTCGGGCTCTGTCGGGCTCTGTCGGGCCCTCTCGGGCTCTGTCGGGCTCTGTCGGGCCCTGTCGGGCTCTCTCGGGCTCTGTCGGGCTCTCTCGGTCTCTGTCGGGCTCTACTGGGCTCTGTCGGGCTCTGTCGGGCTCTGTCGGGCTCTGTCGGGCTCTACTGGGCCCTGTCGGGCTCTGTCAGGCTCTGTCGGGCCCTGTCGGGCTCTGTCGGGCTCTGTCGGGCTCTGTCGGGCCCTGTCGGGCTCTGTCGGGCCCTGTCGGGCTCTGTCGGGCTCTGTCGGGCTCTGTCGGGCTCTACTGGGCTCTGTCGGGCTCTGTCGGCTCTGTCGGGATCTGTCGGTCTCTGTCGGGCTCTGTCGGGCTCTACTGGGCCCTGTCGGGCCCTGTCGGGCTCTGTCGGGCTCTGTCGGGCTCTGTCGGGCTCAACTGGTCTCTGTCGGGCTCTGTCGGGTTCTGTCGGCTCTGTCGGGCTCTGTCGGGCTCTGTCGGGCTCTACTGGGCTCTACTGGGCTCTGTCGGGCTCTGTCGGTCTCTACTGGGCCCTGTCGGGCTCTGTCGGGCTCTGTCGGGCTCTGTCAGGCTCTACTGGGCCCTGTCGGGCTCTATCGGGCTCTGTCGGGCTCTACTGGGCCCTGTCGGGCTCTGTCGGGCTCTGTCGGGCCCTGTCGGTCCCTGTCGTGTTCTGTCAGGCTCTGTCGGGCCCTGTCGGGCTCTACTGGGCTCTACTGGGCTCTGTCGGGCTCTGTCGGGCTCTACTGGGCTCTACTGGGCTCTGTCGGGCTCTGTCGGGCTCTACTGGGCCCTGTCGGGCCCTGTCGGGCTCTGTCGGGCCCTGTCGGTCTCTGTCGGGCTCTGTCGGGCCCTGTCGGGCTCTGTCGGGCTCTGTCGGGCTCTGTCGGGCTCTACTGGGCTCTACTGGGCTCTGTCGGGCTCTGTCGGGCTCTACTGGGCCCTGTCGGGCCCTGTCGGGCCCTGTCGGGCTCTGTCGGGCTCTACTGGGCTCTGTCAGGCTCTGTCGGGTTCTGTCGGGCTCTACTGGGCTCTGTCGGGCTCTGTCGGGCTCTGTCGGGCTCTGTCGGGCCCTGTCGGGCTCTGTCGGGCTCTGTCGGGCTCTGTCGGGTTCTGTCGGGCTCTGTCGGGCTCTGTCGGGCTCTATCGGGCTCTTCTGGGCCCTGTCGGGCCCTGTCGGGCTCTGTCGGGCTCTGTCGGGCTCTGTCGGGCTCAACTGGTCTCTGTCGGGCTCTGTCGGGTTCTGTCGGGCTCTGTCGGACTCTGTCGGGCTCTGTCGGGCTCTACTGGGCTCTACTGGGCTCTGTCGGGCTCTGTCGGTCTCTACTGGGCCCTGTCGGGCCCTGTCGGGCCCTGTCGGGCTCTGTCGGGCTCTACTGGGCTCTGTCGGGCTCTGTCGGGCTCTACTGGGCTCTGTCGGGCTCTGTCGGGCTCTGTCGGGCTCTACTGGGCCCTGTCGGGCTCTGTCGGGCCCTGTCGGGCTCTGTCGGGATCTGTCGGGCCCTGTCGGGCCCTGTCGGGCTCTGTCGGGCCCTGTCGGGCTCTGTCGGGCTCTGTCGGGCTCTACTGGGCTCTGTCGGGCTCTGTCGGGCTCTGTCGGCTCTGTCGGGCTCTACTGGGCCCTGTCGGGCTCTGTCAAGCTCTTTCGGGCCCTGTCGGGCTCTGTTTGGCTCTGTCGGGCCCTGTCGGGCCCTGTCGGGCTCTGTCGGGCTCTACTGGGCCCTGTCGGGCGGTGTCGGGCTCTGTCGGGCTCTGTCGGGCTCTGTCGGGCCCTGTCGGGCTCTGTCGGGCTCTGTCGGGCTCTACTGGGCCCTGTCGGGCTCTGTCAGGCTCTGTCGGGCCCTGTCGGGCTCTGTCGGGCTCTGTCGGGCCCTCTCGGCTCTGTCGGGCTCTACTGGGCCCTGTCGGACTCTGTCGGGCTCTGTCGGGCTCTGTCGGGCTCTGTCGGGCTCTGACGGGTTCTGTCGGGCTCTGTCGGGCTCTGTCGGGCTCTACTGGGCCCTGTTGGGCTTTGTCGGGCTCTGTCGGGCTCTGTCGGGCTCTGTCGGGCCCTGTCGGACGCTGTCGGGCTCTGTCGGGCTCTGTCGGGCTCTACTGGGCCCTGTCGGGCCCTGTCGGGCTATGTCGGGCTCTGTCGGGCTCTGTCGGGCTCTACTGGGCTCTGTCGGGCCCTGTCGGGCCCTGTCGGGCCCTGTCGGGCTCTGTCGGGCTCTGTCGGGCCCTGTCGGGCTCTGTCGGGCTCTGTCGGGCCCTGTCGGGCTCTGTCGGGCTCTGTCGGGCTCTGTCGGGCCCTGTCGGGCTCTGTCGGGCTCTGTCGGGCCCTGTCGGGCTCTCTCGGGCTCTGTCGGGCTCTCTCGGGCTCTGTCGGGCTCTACTGGGCTCTGTCGGGCTCTGTCGGGCTCTGTCGGGCTCTGTCGGGCTCTACTGGGCCCTGTCGGGCTCTGTCAGGCTCTGTCGGGCCCTGTCGGGCTCTGTCGGGCTCTGTCGGGCCCTGTCGGGCCCTGTCGGGCCCTGTCGGCCTCTGTCGGGCCCTGTCGGGCTCTGTCGGGCTCTGTCGGGCTCTGTCGGGCTCTACTGGGCTCTGTCGGGCTCTGTCGGGCTCTGTCGGTCTCTGTCGGTCTCTGTCGGGCTCTGTCGGGCTCTACTGGGCCCTGTCGGGCCCTGTCGGGCTCTGTCGGGCTCTGTCGGGCTCTGTCGGGCTCAACTGGTCTCTGTCGGGCTCTGTCGGGTTCTGTCGGGCTCTGTCGGGCTCTGTCGGGCTCTGTCGGGCTCTACTGGGCTCTACTGGGCTCTGTCGGGCTCTGTCGGTCTCTACTGGGCCCTGTCGGGCTCTGTCGGGCTCTGTCGGGCCCTGTCGGGCCCTGTCGGGCCCTGTCGGGCTCTGTCGGGCTCTGTCGGGCCCTGTCGGGCTCTGTCGGGCCCTGTCGGGCTCTGTCGGGCTCTGTCGGGCCCTGTCGGGCTCTGTCGGGCTCTACTGGGCCCTGTCGGGCCCTGTCGGGCCCTGTCGGGCTCTGTCGGGCTCTGTCGGGCTCTGTCGGGCTCTACTGGGCTCTGTCGGGCCCTGTCGGGCTCTGTCGGGCTCTGTCGGGCCCTGTCGGGCCCTGTCGGGCTCTGTCGGGCTGTGTCGGGCTCTACTGGGCCCTGTCGGGCCCTGTCGGGCTCTGTCGGGCTCTGTCGGGCTCTGTCGGGCCCTGTCGGGCCCTGTCGGGCCCTGTCGGGCTCTGTCGGGCTCTGTCGGGCTCTGTCGGGCTCTGTCGGGCTCTGTCGGGCTCTACTGGGCCCTGTCGGGCCCTGTCGGGCCCTGTTGGGCTCTGTCGGGCTCTGTCGGGCCCTGTCGGGCTCTGTCGGGCTCCTGTCGGGCCCTGTCGGTCCGCTCTGTCGGGCTCTTGTCAGGCTCTGTCGGGCTCTGTCGGGCTCTACTGGGCCCTGTCGGGCCCTGTCGGGCCCTGTCGGGCTCTGTCGGGCTCTGTCGGGCTCTGTCGGGCTCTACTGGGCTCTGTCGGGCCCTGTCGGGCTCTGTCGGGCTCTCTCGGGCTCTGTCGGGCTCTACTGGGCTCTGTCGGGCTCTGTCGGGCTCTGTCGGGCTCTGTCGGGCTCTACTGGGCCCTGTCGGGCCCTGTCGGGCTCTGTCGGGCTCTGTCGGGCTCTGTCGGGCTCAACTGGTCTCTGTCGGGCTCTGTTGGGTTCTGTCAGGCTCTGTCGGGCTCTGTCGGGCTCTGTCGGGCTCTACTGGGCTCTACTGGGCTCTGTCGGGCTCTGTCGGTCTCTACTGGGCCCTGTCGGGCTCTGTCGGGCTCTGTCGGGTTCTGTCGGGCTCTGTCGGGCTCTGTCGGGCTCTGTCGTGCCCTGTCGGGCTCTGTCGGGCTCTGTCGGGCCCTGTCGGTCCCTGTCGTGCTCTGTCAGGCTCTGTCGGGCCCTGTCGGGCTCTACTGGGCTCTACTGGGCTCTGTCGGGCTCTGTCGGGCTCTACTGGGCTCTACTGGGCTCTGTCGGGCTCTGTCGGGCTCTACTGGGCCCTGTCGGGCCCTGTCGGGCTCTGTCGGGCCCTGTCGGTCTCTGTCGGGCTCTGTCGGGCCCTGTCGGGCTCTGTCGGGCTCTGTCGGGCTCTGTCGGGCTCTACTGGGCTCTACTGGGCTCTGTCGGGCTCTGTCGGGCTCTACTGGGCCCTGTCGGGCCCTGTCGGGCTCTGTCGGGCCCTGTCGGTTTCTGTCGGGCTCTGTCGGGCCCTGTCGGGCTCTGTCGGACTCTGTCGGGCTCTGTCGGGCTCTACTGGGCTCTACTGGGCTCTGTCGGGCTCTGTCGGGCTCTACTGGGCCCTGTCGGGCCTGTCGGGCCCTGTCGGGCTCTGTCGGGCTCTACTGGGCTCTGTCGGGCTCTGTCGGGTTCTGTCGGGCTCTACTGGGCTCTGTCGGGCTCTGTCGGGCTCTGTCGGGCCCTGTCGGGCTCTGTCGGGCTCTGTCGGGCTCTGTCGGGTTCTGTCGGGCTCTGTCGGGCTCTGTCGGGCTCTATCGGGCTCTTCTGGGCCCTGTCGGGCCCTGTCGGCTCTGTCGGGCTCTGTCGGGCTCTGTCGGGCTCAACTGGTCTCTGTCGGGCTCTGTCGG